>NC_133666.1:162406202-162710250 GCF_037893015.1 Macrotis lagotis | reverse complement strand
TCTTTAGAAAAAAGAGAAATGCACTGTCAAAATGAAATTATAAATCAATGTAAAACATAAATATCAAATATGTCTTAAAAGAACATAGTACAATAAAAATAGTCTTTGATATACAGAAAACAAGACATGGATAGAAGTCTAAATATAAACTTAACAATGACATTCTGAATGAGTTAAAGAAAAAAATCACAGTAACAATCAATAACTAGGTGAAACAAAGATAACAATGAGAAGACATTTCAATGTATCTGGGAAGTAACCAAAATAGGCCTAAGAAAGAAAAAAATGATATGTGAAAATATTAATTGACAAAAATAGAGAAAGAAAAGAATAATAAATTTAGTTCAAATTAAAAATTGCAAAAATCAACAAGTAAAAGAAATCTAAAATGATTACAAAGGAGAAAATCTCAGAAGGAAGCAATATTTACAATGGGAAACAAAAATAGTACAGAATTAGCAAACAACATTGAAAGTAAGTTCTGTGAAAAAGTCCATTCACAATTAATAAAATGACATTTCAAGAAAAAGAATCATCAAAATCTATGAAATCATTTTAACAAAACTGAGAATTTAAAAGAGATATTTCAAAATATGATTCTAAAATTTAAAAAATATGAAATAAAGATCTTCTGTATATGTCTGTATACATTCATAAATAAAAGAGTAGAGGCCCCTAAAGTCTGATTGAAAACTAAATCATACAATTCCTCCAAATCTCCAATATGATTCATTTTCATGGTTATCTTTTCATAAGTATTCTGGAACATCTTGCCTACTTTTGTTTTCATCCATAGACATTGTATATTTTTAAGTTACAAAATTCCCTTCCACCTTCCCTTCCCTCTCCCCTCCCCTCAGGGGTGAACACTCAACACAAATATTGTACATATATATTTGTGAAATATTTTTACAGATTAGTCATTTCAGATATCATCTCATTTTAATCACACAACAAGCCTGAGAGGTAAGTTCTATTATTTTTCACCTTTACATTTAAGGATACTGAGGCAGTTAGAAATTAAGTGATTTACCCTGAGTTATATATTTAGTAAGTGTCTACAAGTTTGCTAGAAAATGGATTTGAATTCATATCTTTCTGACTCCATATTCAGGGCTCCATCTACTACATAACCTAAATGCCTGCCAAGCAGGAAATGTCAGGAGATATGTGAATTGGAAGGATTTTCTCTCAAGAAAATCTTTTGCAAATCCTTCTCAGAACCCAACAGTTAGAACAACAATAAAAAGAAACATTTAAAAAGAATTAGGTGCTGCTATGTAAACGAGTGCCAACAGTTTTTGCATAAACTCTTCGGATCTCTAGATAATATAGCTACAGTCTTAGAACAGAACGGTTTAGGATTTCTCATCACTGTCCTTCCAACTCTTCATGAAATAGTTTATTTTCATCCCAAAGTTAGATGAGAATTATTAACACCATATGTGTACAGTGTTCATTTTAGTAAATCAAAAAGTCATCTCTGCCAGAAAAGTTTTAGTTGAGTAGGATTCCCAGAATATGGTGGGAGATTAGAAAGTTCAAAGAAACTAACACCTTAATTTGTTGATCTCAGGAGCTATTCTAAATTCAAGTAACCTCAAAGTAACAGTCTACCATATGAGGACTTTGCTTAAAGAAATAACTCTTTCATGATGAATTAGTGTCATGAAAAGAATAGAAATAACATTTAGTAAGATATGTCAACCTTTCCCTTGAGTAGAATGAAAAAATAAATTCTATAATTGATGTTTTCAGACATTTTTTTTTACTAACAAGCACCATTTTTAAGGATTACCTAGAGAAAAACAGAAGAAGGTTGCATATGAGTTATACTCCTTAGAGATCTTAAGATTCTAATTGGCTACAAGGATAAGAACTCCTATAAATTTAATCCATTACTCTTATAAATAAGGCCTTTTTCTAATGTCCTCAGGGTACCTTTTGACCATACTGTTTAGGGCTTCAGTTGGAATTCCTGCTGTTTTTTCTGAGTAAAAATATAGAAACATATTTCTTAAAATAATATTTAACGTTAGAAAATTCTGGTTAGTACTTCATTTTAAGCTCCAAAATGTTAAAGCAGGTGACATAGACTAGTGGATAAAGTGAAAGACTTGGAAATAAAAAAAACATAGGCATAAATCTCATTTCTATGCTACTTGACCAAGACATGGTTAATCTTATTTGCCTCTTTTGTAAAATGGGAACAAATACCTGTAATTACCACCTCATGGGGCTAGAATGAAGATCTGATAAGATAATGTATATAAAGTCCTTTATAAACATACAAATGAAATTTTAGAGATTATAATTTAATAAAAGTTATTTGTAGTCCTTTATGTGAATATACTTGATATGAGTTGAAGTATGCTTTTGTTTAATTAGAATAATTCCAATCTGAACTTCCATAAATTTTATTTTTTTGCCATACTATTTTCCACTTTTCCCAACAATTTTTATCAGACTGTAAGTTCTTATCTGAAAAGCTGATGTCTTTTGGTTTGTCAAAATGCTGTATTCATTTACTTCAATTTCTTTTGAATTTATCCTAATCCAATGATCCATTACTCTATTTCTTAATAAGTAGCAGGCAGTTTTGATGACTGCTCCTTTATAATATAGTTTTAGATCTGATAGAAATAGACCACCTTCCTTGACATTTTTTCATCACTTCCTTTGCTATTTTTGACCTATTGTTACTCCAGATGAATTAGGTTACAATTCCTCTAGTTTACTAAAATAGTTATTTGGTACTTTGATTGGCATGACACTGAATAAGTAATTTAATTTGGGTAGAATTGTCACTTTTACTCTATTTGTTCAACCTAACCATGAGCAATAGATATTTTTCCAATTATTTTGATCTGACTTTATTTGTGTGAGAAGTGCTTTATAACTGTGTTTATACTGTTTATGGTTTGTCTTGGGAGGTAGTTTCCCAAGTATTTAATGTTGTATATAGTTGCTTTAAATGGAATTTCTCTTTTTATCTCTTGCTCTTGGGCTTTGTTTATCATGTATAGAAATGCTGATGATTTATGTGGATTTATTTTATATCCTGCTAATTTGCTGAATTTATTAATTGTTTCAAGGAGTTTTTTAGGTGATTTTCTTGAGTCCTCTAGGTATGTCATCATACCATCTGCAGAGAGACAGTTTTGCTTCATCATTGCCAATTCTGTTTCCTTCAATTTCCTTTTCTTCTCTTATTGCAAAAACTAGCATTTTTAATACTATATTGAATAATAATGGTGATAATGGGCATCCATGTTTCACACCTGACTTTACTGGAAATGTTCCAAGTTTATTCCCATTACATATAATATTTGTTGATGATTTTAGATAGATACTATTTATCACTTTAAGGAAAACTCCAAATATTCCTAAACTTCTAGTGTTCTAATAGGAATGGATGTATTTTATCAAAAAATTTTTCAGCATCTATTGAGATAATCAGATGATTTCTGTTAGGTTTGCTATTGATATTTTCAATTATGTTGAGTGTTTTCCTAATATTGAACCATCCCTGCCTACCAGGTATAAATCCTACCAGATAATGTTTTATCCTAGTAATAACTTGCTGTAGTCTCATTGTTAAAATTTTATTTAAGATTTTTGCATCTATATTCTATAGATAGATTGGCTTATAATTTTCTTCATCTACTTTCATTCTTCCTGGTTTAGGTATAAGCACCATGATGGTGTCATAAAAGGAATTTGGCAGAACTCCTTCTTCTCCTATTTTAAAAAATAGTTTATATAAAATGGAAATTAATTGTTTCATTAAATGTTTAGCAAAATTCACTTGTAAATCCATGTGGAGACTTTTTCCTTAGGGAGTTTATTGGTGGTTTCTTCAATTTCTTTATCTGAAATACTCAAGAATTAGAAATGCTATATCTTCCCTTTTACAGTTGTATACAATTTGATGGTCTTGACCAACATTTGATTAGTTTAGTTTTTGCTTTTTGCTTCCCCTTTTCATTTCCCTTTTTATGCTTCTCTTGAGTCATGTTTGCCTACTTTCTTCTACAATAGCATGCCTGGATTTTTCAATTACAGAACTCTAAATAAATATTATAACAGTTAGAAGAAAATCTTTCTCAATTTCATTCCTCTGTGTCTTCACCTAAATTACCTAAATTTAGGGGCGGCTAGGTGGTATAGTGGATAAAAGCACCGACCTTGGAGTCAGGAGTACCTGGCTTCAAATCAGGTCTCAGACACTTAATAATTGCCTAGCTGTGTGGCCTTGGGCAAGCCACTTAACCCCATTTGCCTTGCAAAAAAACCCTAATAAATAAATAAATAAATACTTGGATAAATAAATAAATAAGTGAACGAATAAATGAATAAATAAATAAATTACCTAAATTTAGCAAAATTCTTGGTACATAAGTGTTTAATAAATATATTTTAATAAATTTATTTATAACATCAATAGATAAAGAAATAAACTTTGGTCAAGTAGAAAACTCATAAAAGTTAAAAATCCCATTAAACATATGCATAGAAAAACTATTTTTATTTGATAAAAATATAAATCTCAAAGTAAATGCTAGTACCATTTTTACTGGGGAAAAAATTTTAATCCTACTTATTAAATTCAGTATAAAGTAAGGATATATCCTTTCCTTAACATAATTTGAAATAGTTCTGGTTATATTAACAGTAACATTAAGAGAAGAGGCAAAAATGTGCTGATATTAATGAAGATTATATAAAAGTAACTTGAATTTTTCAGACAACAAAGAAAAAGCAATAATTATGATTTTATTAAATAGAAAAACTTTTTTTCCAATTAAATCAATGTCTTTAGATCAATGAAATGGGAAATGAGATCTTTTTTAAAAAAGTATCCAAATAAAGAGCAATTATAATAAATTTAAATGTAAATTCACATAAATTAATTAGAATAAGATAAATAAATTAGAATAAGATAAATCAAGGATTATAAATTAACAATTCAAAAAATAAGGTTTCAAAGTTAATAAAAATTTGAGAGATTGCATCAAATTGATAAAAATAATAAAAATAATTCAAAAAGCTTTGAGATCTTACTTCAAAACCAGAAAATTGTCACCTGAGTCCTCACTGCATCAGTATAATCTTTTTTACACCTCCCCAATTATTTTGTTATTCCAATTATCAAAGTGGTTAATCCTAATCTAATTATCTCTTTCAGTTCTGCCATGATATTACTCTCTCATCCTCAAGATTAAGGACTTTTCTTTATCCTTCATTTAATGCCATAGGTTCCCTCTGCTTCCCTCCTTCTCATTTCCAATTACTTAGGTATTTTTCCTTTGCTATCTCATTCTGTACTACTTCTCTTTGCTAAGAAAATCCCTTGTAACATTACATCTGATCTTCATCAGCAGAGTATCTGTTTGCTCCATCACTCCCACTGTCTTACTAGTATTTAGTCTTTCCTTACCTGTGTACTGGCTACTTCCCTAGCATCTACTAACATACTTCTAAAAACAAAACAATGTTTCTTAATCAATTTAGCTATATCCACTAGCTATTGTCCCGATTCACTCCTCCATTTTTTACTAAATTTAAGAAAAATGCCTAAACTCAGTGACTCAACTTAATCTTTTCACTCTATTCAGAACTCTTTTCTGGCTGACTTCTATTCTCATCTTGCAGGTTAAACTGCATTTACTAAAATTATGAATTATTTTTAATAACAACATTTGATGAGTTTTCTTATCTTTAAATTTCTTGCCCTTCTGCAGCTTTGTGATTTTGACACATTTTCCTCAATATTCTTTCCTCTCAAAAACAAAACAAAAAAAACTGTGGGATATTAGTGCAGAGCAAAGCATACTTTGTTTACTTTTTTAAACTTCTTTTGTGTCTTTCCTTTCTTTCTCATGTTTATTTTCTTTCTCCTTAGTTTTAATTTATCTTTCACAATATGACTAATATTGAAATATATTAAACATAATTGCACATGTACAACTTTACCAGATTGTTCACCACCATGAGGAGGAAGGAGGGAAGAATGAATGGTAGAAAAATGTGGAGATCATAAATTTTCAAATGGAGGAATGCTGAAATATTTCTTTTGCATGTTTAGAAAATTAAAATAAAATTTTAATTAAACAACTATTCTTTCCCCTTTAAGATTCCACAATAGAAAGTGTTATTTCTTGGTTCTTTCATCATTCAATTTCAATTTGCCTCCTGGATTTTCCTCCAAGCTATACCCTCTAATCATGAGTTTCCCCCAAGACTCTTTAAAGGAACCTCTCTTATTGTCTCATTATTCAGCTTCCTTCTTATCTCATTATCTGCCATAGGTCTGAGTATGCAAATGATACTCAGTCCTGGTTATTATTCAGTCCAAATCTCTCTTCTGAATTTCATTCCCACATCATCATTGCCTTTTGGGCATTTGGAACTGGGTGTTTCATAGGCATCTCACAACCAACTTATTCAAAATAGAGCTCATTATCTCCACCAAACCCTTCCTCTCTTCCAAAATTTTTCATTGTTGTTGAGGAAACAACCATTATCCCAGTTAGACAGGCTTACAATCAACTCCTTATTCTCACTCTACCTACATAGCCCATCTGTTTTGAAATCTTGTCAATTCTATCTTTACAATAGCCATAATATCTACCCTACCCCCTCTTTCCCCCTCTCAAAACTTGCAGTATTGTATAGACACTCATTACCTCTTGCCTAAGCTATTATAATAACCTGCTCTTTGTTCTCTCTACTTCACTCTAATCCAAGTCCACTCAACTATCAGAATTATCTTCCTGAAGTACAGGACTGACTATGCTACCCTACTACTGAGTAAATTCTTCTGGCTCCCCATTATTTCTAGAATCACAACTTGGCCTCTTTCTAATTATCCAGTATTCTAATAAAACTCTCTTCCATGATCCAGAAATGCTGACAATCTTGTTTCTTTGTGTTTTTTCACTATCTGGAATGCTCTGCCTTCTCATTCCATCCTACTGGTTTCTCTGACTTTCTTTGAGACACAATTCAAATCTTGCCTTCTTCATGAGATTTTTTTCCCAGTATTTCCTCATCATTCCTCAATTGCTAGTGTCTTTTCTCTATGATTATTTCCTATTTACATTGCATATATTGTGCATGTATAAAGTTGATTGCATGTCTCACAATTGGAATGCATACTCCTTGAGAACAAAAAAACATGGTTTTTGCTAATTTTGTATATGTCTCTAGATTTTAGCCCAGTGTGCCACATAAGTGCTTAGGAAGTGTCTGCTAACTGATAAAGTTGGGGAAAAAGTTAACAATTGGGCTATGGATACAATGTTGGTCTGTAAAATGGTTCAACCCCTTTGGAAAATAGCTTAAAACCTCACACCTGTCAGATTGTCTAAGATGACAAAAATGGAAAATGATCAGTATTGAAAAGATTATGAAAGGATTGGGGCTGTAATGCAGTACTGGCAGAGTTGTGAACAGAACCAATCATTGTGGAGAGCAATATAGAATTATTACCGAACAACCATTCATACACCGTGACTCAGCAATTCCAATCCTAGGTCTATATCTAGAAGGAATCATAAAAAATGGGAAAAGTACCACATGTACCAAAATATTCATAGCAGCTCTTTTTGTAATGGTAAAGAATTGGAAATTGAGGGGATGTCCATCAATTGCAGAATGGTTGAACAAGTTGTGGTATATGAATGCTATGGAATACTATTGTTCTATAAAATATCATAAATGGTTAAACTCGAAAGAAGCATGGAATGAATTAGAGTATCTGATCATGAGTGAAGGGAACAGAATCAAGGGGAGAATGTACACATTAACAATAGCATTGTGAGTTATTCAGCCTTGATGGTTGCAGCTCCTCTCAGCAGTTCAGAGAGCTAGTACCACCTTGCTAGACTGACTATGGACAATGCTGTCTTCATCCAGAAGAAGAAAAACAAGGCAAAATCAAAGCAAACCAAAAAAAAACCCCTTCAAAATCTAATGAACACTAAATTCTCATATGTGTTTCTTTTCCTTAATATTAATTCCTCGTACCAAAAATGGTTAATTTGTAAACATGTTTAACACAAATGTGTATGTACAATACTCACCTGACTGTTCACTACCGAGGAGAGAGTGATGGAAAGAAATTAAAACTTTAAAATATACAAATACATAGGGATGAATATTGAAGAACTTTCATAACATATATTTGAGAAAATAAAATATCAATAAAGTACAAAAAAAGAAAGTACTTTAAAATTATGATTTAATAATTATCACACATGACTATACTTTTTGACCTAAAGGTCCTGGTATACAGGAAGAAAATATAATAATATATTATTTTTTTGAGTGTGATAGCAAAAAAAATGGTAGATATGCATTAAATCAAGGATGATTATACAAGTTTGACACATGAATATAAAGGCATGTCACTTGTTTAAGAAATGAGAAATATGAAAAAATTAAAGGTTCATAGTAGCATGGTTACACATTTCAAATTGATCCTTTATCTAAATACAAAGATCTTGATATTCTTGCTTTGATTATAAAGATTAGCAAATAAAATAGTAATTACACTGCTGATAATATACAGTATATTTTCCCAATTCTCTTCTTTCCTACAAAAGGCATGGTAAATGACTATCCCACAGTAGAAGCAGTCTTCAAAGAAGTTTTATTAATTATTGAAGTATTTTTCAATACGTGAGAGAAAAGTATCACTTTTGAACCATTCTAAAAAGTCATTTCAGTAGATGTAGGAAATCTCCTAGAAGTAGGTAAAATAATTCTGGAATATTCTTTGAGGGAAACCTTTTCCTTAGAGGTGGTTGATTTGTTTTCCTGAGGACACAGAACTTTGCACTGATATTATCATCTGAAGTGAGTTGCCTGTGTCTATATAATGACCTATCCCAATTCCCAGTCTGCCACTTATGAGAAAACATAAACTGATAAAATATAAAGAAAATGAAACCTGGAAAGTTATAGGCAGAATAATTTTGTCAATGAAATGAAAAGAATAACAAAATGAAATTGAATTTTGCCTGATTGTAACAACTGAATTTGTCCAATAAGTAGAGTTAAAAACAACATGGAAGGAAATAAGCATTTATGTGGTTTCTACCATGTACTAGGCAATGTGCTAAAATTTTATAAATATTACCTCATTTGATCCTCAAGTAACCCTAGGAATAAATATTATTTTACAGTTGAGGAAGTAAGTCAAAGGATAAATAACCTGCCAAGAATCACATGGCTATTAAGTATATGAGTCCAGAGTGCAAGTCTTCCTAATTCCAGGCCCATAACGCTACCATTGTACCACTACTCTTTGTTCATCAGTGAGGTAGAAAAATATTGGTGTGCAATATTGCACATAGAGCCTTATACCAAAATAAGGTCAAAATAGGCACAGGATTTAGACATAAAGAGCAATGTCATAGATAAATTAATAGACAAAGAAATACTCTATAGGATTTATGGAAAAGGTATAAATTTATGACCAAAAAAGAATTAGAGCACATTATAAACTGCAAAATGAATGATTTTTACTACATTAAATTAAAAAGGGTTGCCCTAATGAAATCAATGCTGCCAAAATTAGAAGAAAAGCAGCAAGATGGGAAACAATATTCACAACCAGGTGTTCTGATTAAGGTCTCATTTCTAAAATAAATAGAGAATTTCACCAGATTTATAAGGTCACAAGTCATTCCCTAGTTGATAAATGATCAAAAGATATGAACAGACAGTTTTCAAATGACAAAATTAAAGCTATATCTAATCATATGAAAAATGCTCCAAATTACTATTGATTAGAGAAATGCAAATTAAAGAAGCAATGAAGTTTCATCTCACACATATTAGATTAGCCTCATGAGTAAAAGCAAAGATGATCAATTTTGGAGAGGTTATGGGAAGTTTAGGACATTGATGCATTGCTGGTGAAGTTGAAAATGAATCCAAACTTTCTGGAGAGCAATAAAACCCTTCATATCCTTTAAGCCAACAATTCCAATTCTAGGACTATATCCAGAAGAAATTGTAAAAAAAATGGGGAAAGTCCTACATGTTCTAAAATATTCATAGCCACTCTTTTCATAGTGGCAAAGAACTGGAAATTGAAGGAATGCCCATTAATTGGGAAATGACTAAACAAGTCATGGTACATGAATACTTTGGAATACTATTGTTCTATATAAAAGCCATAAATGGTTGGGCTCTAGAGAAGCATTGGAATGACTTATGGGATTTGATGCTGAGCTAAGGGAGTAGAGTCAAGAGAACAATGTACACACATCAACAACATTATGAGATGAATAACCTTGATGCAAGCATCTCTTCTCGACAATCCAGAAAGCTAGGAAAACCAGTATTAGTCTGGTTATGCACTATATTATCCCCAACCAAAGGAAGAAAAACAAAACAAAACAAAACACGTAGAAAAAAAACCCTACAGGATCTGATGAACATTTTATTGTTTTTCTTTGCTTTTTTTTTTTTTTTAGGTTTTTTTGCAAGGCAATGTGGTTAAGTGGCTTGACAATGTCACACAGCGAGGTAATTATTAAGTGTCTGAGGCTAGATTTGAACTCAGATACTCCTGACTCCAGGGCTGGTGCTTTATCCACTGCACCACCTAGCCAATCCTGATGAACACTTTATAAGAAGTATCTTTTATGTATCTATTTCCCTTAATCCTAATTCCTCATGCCAAAACTTACTAAATTGTAAATATGTTTAGGAAAATATGTACATAAAATACTAACCTGACTGTTCCCTACTGAGGGGAGGGGGGTGGGAAGAAGGGGGGGGATTTGTAACTTGGAAATATGCATGTACAAATGGATAAAAATAAAAAAAAATTAAAATTAAAATTAAACAAAATAAAATGTGTAACAATGACAAAAATAATGCACATATATGTGCACAATATAATGGTTGCCTTTGTTTAGCTTTTCTTATTTTTTTTAAATAAAAGATAACTTGCTGGTTAATTACTCACAAATGAAAATGATATTTTAAAAATGAGATCAATTAAAATGAAAAAATTAGAATTCCTAAGATATTGAATAATATCCATATGCAAATATCCATATTTATATATTGCAATACTTATTGAGCTACTAATACTTAGGTACACTTAGTAACTTTTCTCATTGATCCTCAAATATTCATCAATATAACAATTTTTTAGGGGTTTTTTTGCAAGGCAAATGGGGTTAAGTGGCTTGCCCAAGGCCACACAGCGAAGTAATTATTAAGTGTCTGAGACTAGATTTGAACCCAGGTACTCCTGACTCCAGGGCCAGTGCTTTATCCACTGTGCCACCTAGCCGCCCAATATAACAATTTTAACTATGATTTTAGTTCATGCATGACTAGAATTTCTACTCTGGATACAAAATGTTATGTGTGTGCATATTTATAGGGGATTTTCAGAAATGTTCATCAACTTTTTCTCCAGTCTTTGATCTTTTCTCTGGAAAAACTTTTTCTAAAAAAGAGAATAGTCTCATTTTATCTTTATACATTTCACATTCGTCCTACACTGATCAGTTACATTATAATCAGGAAGAAAGAAAATAAAATAGAAAAGTGTGAGTTTGGCTAAGGTGAAAAATCTATTATTTCATTGCTCCAATTGACATTTTACATGCCAGTTAGCTTTCAATCTGACACTTTTTTTCATTGATTTTTTAATTTGTTTTTGTGAGGCAATGGAATTCATGTGTCTGAGGCCATATTTGAACTCAGGTCCTCCTGATTCCAGGACTCTAACCACTGTGTCACCTAGCTCCCCCAAACCTGGTTCTTCTATTAGAGAACATACCTAACATTTATAGTTATACCTTCTAATAATAGCTTCTTCCATTTTTAGTAGATAATGTTACTAATTTTAGCAACCTTCACTAAGATTTTTATAGTTTTCATTGATATGAATGGACCTTTGTTGTCATTATTTTTAGTAAAAAGACTTTCTCTTTCCAGGATCATATCATGTAAAGTATTATTGAACAGGAAACAAGGTTTAAACATGGATATAAAATTATTTTTTCACAATTAATTCACCTAATCATAAAAATACAAGCAAATAGGTATCCAGATATTTGTTAACAAATTTGTATCTCTATCTTTATCTCTTCTTCCTTTGTAAAAATTAAGTAATAATCATAACATGTTAAAAGTTAGTCATTTATATTTTGATACCAATAAATCTGCTGATCTTTTTTTACAACTTCCCAGGTATATATCTGCTGAAATGTGTTTTGCTTTAGCACTTTGGAATAAACTATACCATCTCTCTGTTGAATATAACTTTTAATGGATTTTACACAAGGGGACCACAAGGGGAAACACAATGAAGGGGGGAAATGCTGAGTTGAAGAAAGTATTTTGAAAAATACCATATAAAAGATCAACAATCAGTGAGCCAGTTTTTAATTAAAATAAAAATGCATGAGATACTGTGTAAGCATTGCAATTGAAAAAGCTAATATTTTTCATAAAACTGCCCAAATGGAAATTGTGGACAGAATATTAAACTTTCAGATTAGGTGGGGGATTTGGAAAATGTACTTCCTTAACTTCTTAATAAATTGAGAATTACAGTACATTATGAGAAATAACACAGTACAACACTTTTATTTAAAAAAATTTAGTCAAGATTAGTATGTATCTTACTTTTATACTAGATCTTATCCTATAAAGTTGCACTTTAAGTAATAAGTTTCCCTCTTCCTCCATACTTTTCACATTTCATCCATCACAGAATCTTGATATTTCCTTTTCAATATCTCTCACATCCATACTTACCTTTCCAATTCCATTACCATCACACTTGAATAGTCCTCATTACAATATAGACTAGACTTTTGCAACCTCCAATAATTCCTCCTTGTCTACTGCATAAAGAATCAGTTCTTTAACTTAGTTTCTAATGCCCTCAGTAATCTGCCTAAAATTTTCTGTTCTGGCTTTTTGTCCCACTATTTCCCCATACAATCACTTCCTCTATGAAAAAAAAAAACTTTATTATTCTTCAAAAATAATGTTTATTTTTGCTCATATTTTTGCTTAATTTCATCTGAATTCCCTACATGTTGGTCCTATAATTAACAATAAGAACCTATTTGATTATTTTTTAATTATTTTTAACTTTGGAAGGAAAATGAACATTTCCATGACATAGTAACATGTTGTCCCTGAAATTTTCCCACACTTCATAACAAGAAAGTCTCTCTTCTGCTTCTAAACTCTTACAAACATTATTTTCTATATCACTCATAAATCATTTTTCACAGATTTTTTGGATCATAGCATCATTTATTTAGGGTTAGAAGAGACTTCCAAATTCATCTTTGCCTGAATCATCAATACCTGATTTTTCCTGATTTGGCAACGGAACTTGTCCAGGGTCAAAATCTTTTGCATCTGAGGCAGAATTAGAATCCAGGTTGTTCTGACTCCATTCCTCACCTTCTATCCACTTATCCATAGTAAGTAATGATAGCTAATATTTTTATAATGATTAAAGTTTTACACCACATTTTACATATATATATAGTCTCATTTTTATCCTCACAGAAACCTTAGATGAAAGTTGGTACTATTATCCTTATGTTACAGATGTGGAAATGAAGGCAGCAAAGATTAATTGACTTGCCCAGGTTCATAAAACTACTAAGTGTCTGAGACCAGATTTGATCTCAGTTATTCCCCACTCCAAGTTCGTTGAGTAAATAACTATTTCACTTATCTACCTCTAAAGTTCTAATGAAGTTCTCTGATTTTTGACTGCACTTTTGTCTAAATAGAACACTATATTCAGAGGTGTGTAGCAATAGTCAGATGAGATTAAAAAGTTAGAATCTTCCATTGTGGTAGCTTTGACAAAGGATTCTATTAGTAACACAGAGTTTAGATTTATACAATTCCCCTCATACCTAAATAAATCTCCCATCTAAAACAAACATAACAAATAATCATCAAGTTTCTTATTTGAAGAGCTCCAATGACAGGAACACTACTACTTTCTGAATTATTTCATTCCAATTTAAGACATCAATCATTGTTAGGAATTTTTTTACCCTTGTATTATTAAGCCTAAATCAACTCCTGTGGAACTTAGATTGTTTCCACAGTATATCTGTGTTCTAGCCCTAAACTTAATGTAATTGTTCTTCCAGTCCTCAAAGACTTTAATATAATTATCATGTCATCCCTAACCTAAGTTTCTCTTTTCCAGGAGAAACATCCCTAGTTCCTTCAAATGATACTTTTGCAGTACTTCTTGGTATTGACAAGGAGATTAGGACTCTGAAATCAATGCTGATCAGTTCAAGTATGTTATCTAAATGGATAACTCTTTAATCTACTCTCCTCCCAGAAGGAAATTAATTATTCTTATTTGGAGATTGGGTGACTAAGATAATGTGACATTGACTCCCCCTTCCAGAAAAATAGAATAGATCTTCTATTGAAGTCAAGAATATTCTCACACTGGAAATTAGCATGCTAGCACCTTAATGCTCATGGAGGGGTAGATTTCCTTGTGAATGACATTTGTGATTAAAAACTGTTACAAATCAAGAGAACAATGTACATATTAAAAAGAACACTGTGAGAAGATCAGCTCTGATGGATGCAAGTGTCCTCTGCAGTTCAGAGAGCGAGGACAACCCTGTTAGACCAGCTATGGACAATGCTATTCCCATCCAGAAGAAGAAAGACAAAAGAAAACAAAACAAAAAATCCTTCAGAATCTGAGGAAGACTACATTTACTTTTTAAAAAAAAGTCTTATATATTTCTTTATCTTAATACTAATTCCTCATACCAAAAAATGGCTAATCTGTAAACATGCTTATCATAAATGTGTAAGTACAATATTAATCTGAGTGTTCATCACTGAGGAAGGGAGTGGGAATGGAGGGTGGAAGGAAATTTTTTAACTTAGAAATATGAATAGGCATATGAATCAATGTTTAAAAAAACTTTTATAACATGTATTTGGAAAAGTAAAAATCAATTAAAAAAAGGAAAAGAAAAACGATGTTACAGAACCAAAGAAACATCCTGGGGACCTGTAAAGAGTACTTTCCATGAGATCCTCAATGTCAATATTCAGGACCTGGGGCTTAGGCAATCAAACCATGAAGAAGAGATATGGAGTGAATCTTGTTTTGCCAGATTTGGTTAACTAGTGTAACCAAATGCTTTATTACCCAGGTATCATTTTTCCTTCCTCTCCTTTATGTACTATATAACTACTGCTGTATACATACTAACTCAATCCATTTTGAGTTTATTTCCCATTTTTGTTTATATAATATTTTAAACATGATGAACACAGCTAGCCACTGCATTTCTATCCTATGCAACTAATTGTACAAATGTGGTAGAGTGGGACAATATAGGAGTACCTGGAGTACCAGGAGAGAAATGGATTTTTTTTCAACTACATTATATTTCTTTTTTTTCTCTCTTCTTTTTTTTTTTGCAAAGCAATGGGATTAAGTGGCTTGCCCAAGGTCACATAGCTACGTACTTATTAAGTGTCTGAAACTAGATTTGAACTCAGGTACTCCTGACTCCAGGGCCAGTGCTCTATCCACGGCACCACCTAGTTGTCCCAACTACACTATATTTCAACTCTTCAGGGAGGTTTCTTTTTTGAAGGAACAAGAATGCAGATAGAGAATATAAAATGATTCTATATATAATATATTTTATGTAACTTTATATAGCTATATAAATGTTTTTATTTTTTTTATTTTTAACTCGTCACAATTGTACTAGTTGTTGTAATTGTTATTTAGTCATTTCAACTCCACATTAGCCCATTTGGGTTCATCTTGGCAAAGATAGGGAAAGGTTTGACATTTCTTTCTCAAATTCATTGAAGAACTGAGGCAAAGAGGATCACACAAGTAGCAAGTATCTGAGGTCAGATGTGAACTTGCTGTAAAAAAAAACGAGTTTTATCGATTTCGGTCCCTACACACCATCCACTGTTTATACAGTCACAGAGAAAAAAGAATGAATTTGGAACTTTTTTTTCCCTAGGCACTGTATCCAGAGAAAGAATTGTGGAGTTTGAACAAAGACCAAAGACTATTACCTTTAATTTTAAAAAAATAGGTTACCTTGTCATGTAATTTTGCTATCTTATTATTTTTCTTCTGTAAGGATATGGTTTCTCTTTCATTACATTCAACTTAGATGAATGTATATCATAGAAACAATGTAAAGACTAACTGACTGCCTTCTGTGGAGGGTGGAGAGAAGGAAATGAGATTAGGTGGAAAATTGTAAAATTAAAAGATAATTAATTAATTGATTAATTTATTAATTAATTTAAAAAACCTGGACCCTTCTCTTTTCAGACTAGTGCAAAAACACTGAGGAAGGAAATGGGTTATCATGTTTGAGGAATTGTAATTAGTTCAGTATAATTGCATTAGCTATCCTTCATGCTTCCTCTTACCTTCCTTTTTTTCATATTTCATGTCATCCCTAACCTAAGTTTCTCTTGGGTGACTAAGTTTCCTTGGCTTTCTTTAAGACTCACTCAGGAACCCACTTTCTGATGAAGACCGTTCCTACTCTTCCCATCTGCTTAGTACCTTCCCCTTGCAGTGTTACTAGGACCTGAGGATTTAGAGAATTTTTACAAACAAAATTCTGTTTATAATCAAACTGGTGACAAGAAGTTGGTTTATAAGCTAGTCATGACATTTGCCATGATAAAATGCCTTTTCTCTTCAAATGACATCAACACAGTTGAATAAGTATTACACAAGCCTGATCTGTTGTGCTCTCACATTTATTTTTCTGTTTTGATTGATCTAATTCACTGGAAACAGTGACATTGCCTTTTCTAGGTGAGTGCACAGGAAGCCTCATGGAAGATTGGGTTCAAAGAACGTAATTATGAGTGACCAATAATCATCAATAAGCCAGATACCAAACAAAGCAAAGAAATTAAATGGGAACACTGTGACTCAGGTGAGAGAAAAAAAGGCTCTGACATTTTCTGGGCATCACATGTAAGAATTTCTACTCTTGTTTTTGAATAAATAGAGACTAATATTCTAACATAGTTAGAGGAATATCTTTTCTAAAGGTTTAATAGGTTAACTTCATGACAAACCATATCTAATAACTATGTAATTCAATATATACACAAACAATAGGTGAAATCCATCATTTAATAGGTTTAATAATGGGATGCTCTAGGGCAAAAATAGGAATACAAATTAGAGAATATAGTTTCCCTTAGAAAGATGCAAATATTTTCATTTACTTCAATGAAAGGAAGTATTTTCATATAGTGGCATCAAGGTTACATAAGCAATATTATTTTCTAATATATTTATTTAAACAATATAATTTTAATTATTGAGATATGTTAATATTGAATTCACTTCTCAAAGGTACATAGGACTGCATCTAGTTATCTGACTTTATTATTGTAGGCCTACTAATATGAAGTTTAGAGGGCAGGTTGAAGGGAATTAAACTAAAGAACAAATTTGCTTCTAGTTTATGTATATCCCTCAATTTTAAGGGGAAAAAAAAACATTTTATAAGGAAAGAAAAATAGTAGTATACCATAGTATACTCGTTTTCATTCTCAGATAGGAAATCAAAATGGTGACACTGAAAGCCTGCAGGAACATTCTAAAGTATATTTTATAAAGACTTCAAAGGGAAATTCTACTGGTATCTCTCAAGTTTCTCTTCCCTTCGCCTTTCTCTTCCCTTGAATGCATTTATGTAAGAGAGTCTACAGATTAGTTTGACTAGGAGTACAATGACTGAGACAAGAAATCTTGGTCATACAAAGAATGGTGACTAATTCTGTAAATTTCATTCAAATCATAAAGTTAATAGATATAAATGGAAAAAATGACACATAGTTTTATAGTTTCAAGTAAACTTGCTCCAGAAATAATAAAGAACAAGGGGAAATCGCTAATTACTTTAAAACTTAGCCATAATTTAATATTAATTTACTTCAATTAATTCATCATTTCATCACAGGAATGTTCCCTCCTAATACAGATTGCAGTTTTTGCATGCCTTTTTATCTTGGCCTAGACTAGATTTTCTCTTCCTAAAACTTCTTCATAGTGGTTTCATTCAGCACAAAAGAGATTTTTCTCTGTTTCTTTTAATGTTTTAGTAATCATAATGTCACATTCAATGCATCTTTTCATTAACTCTAATTCTTACTTTATGACTGCATCTGCCTGTCCAACTCTGTCTCTGTCTCTCTGTCTGTCTCTGTTTCTCTCTCTCTCTTTCTCTCTCTCCTCCCATAGTCATCTCAAATGTTTTCATTGTCATTTATAGAGATAAGACATAAAAATGGATGAGTTAGTTCAATAGGTACTCATCTAATTCAGTGTCATAGTTTGAAAAAATGTACATTTTTTAGCCATTTTATTTTTCCAGTTAGGATAGTTCAATCTCTTTCATATTAGCAGATTTCATTAAATTGTTATGGTATTATATGAACAAAGGAACTTTGATAACCTCACCATAGATATTGAACACTTTTACTTTTTAGAATGTACATTTACTGTCTTCTAAAGCAAATACAATCTTCCATGACACAAATATATGTACATGCATACAAGTGAATGTGGTGAATGTGTTTTTTACCTTATTTATTGTAAATCATTAATTCTATCAATCAAAATCATTGTGCAGGAATTTGAAGAAATTAAAACAAATACTCAGCTGTCCTTGATATCTAGAAACTTACAACCTAACTAGAGAAATCAACATGTATTAGGTTTATGAACACACACACACACACACACACACACACACACACACACACACACACGATAATTTCTGCTGGGGAGATGCATTAACCTAGAGAATAATATCATGCTTTGATAAATATGCTTTGATCCATCTTCATGTAGAAGATAATATTTGAGCAGCCTCTTGAAAGAAATTAGGGATGCTCAGGGGTAGAGGTGAGGGACAAGTATACTCCAGAAATGTACACACAAACACTGGAGAATGTACAATGCAACGGAAAAGAGATGGAAGAACATATATACCAATCTTTATAACTCTATTTTCACAGAAACATATATAATCTTAAAATATTGAAGAGAAATGTCTTATTGGAGAAGGACCTACTTTTTTAAATAAATAAAAAATTGACTAAGCATAATCTGGAATTCCGATAGCTCATAGTTTGACCTAAATATATTGTCTTGTTTTAGAAAATTATCTACCTTGCTTTGGGTTTTACTCAAAGCTAGCTTTGATATGTGTATATCATTTGTGTGTAAAGATTTTTTTAGGGAGGAGAAGAATTGAAATAAGAAGCATATAGGCTAGTAGCTACTGATTTCTTCTTGGTCACCTTTTTGTGTTATTATAAATAGTATATAATATTATTTCCTATTTTTTAGGAATCTCTTGCATTTTGAGAGATCATGCAAATGTATCCATTATATTATCTCTAGTACAGAGATGCAGTCCTGTTTAGCTATTTTTTCTTTTTTATATTTAATAGCATTTTATTTTTCCCCAAGTACAAATCAAGAAAAATTTTAGCATTAACTTTTATAAGATTTTAAATTCCAACTTTTTCTCCCTTCTTTACTCCTTCTCCTCCCTTCTTCTGAATGCTTTGGACAGTTTGATATAGTTTATACATGTGCTATCATGAAGAACATATTACCATATTATTCTCAGTTGTGGAAGAAGAAATATCAAAAGAAAAATGAGTAAGAATAAAGTATTTAAATTAAATATGCTTTGATCCATCTTCAGGGTCCATCAGTTCTTTATCTGGAATATGGCTAACATTCTCCTTGGTTAATTCCTTTGTACTTGCCTTGGATCTTTAATAGTTGGTCATCACACAATGTTGCTGATAGAGAGTACATTGTTTTCGTGGGTCTGCTCATTTCACCTTTCATCAATTCATGCAGGTCTTTCCAAGTTTTTCTGAAATCTGACTGTTCATCATTTCTTATTGCAAAATAGTATTTCATTCATTTACCACAGCTTATTCTATCATTCCCCAATTAATGGGAATCCCCTTAATTTCCAAATTTACACAATAGAAAGTGCTTCCTATAAATTATTTATTGCACATGGATGTCCTTTACTCTTTTGTATGACCTCTTTGAGATACAGACCAAGTAGTGGTATTGCTGGATCAAAGGGTTTACATGGTGTGGTTGTCCCTTGAATACAGATGCAAATTGCTCTCTAGAATGATTGAATCAACTTATGATTCTACCACAAGTGTCTTAGTGTCTCAATTTTCCCACATCGTCTCCAACATTTATGAATTTTTCTTTTTGGCCATATTAACTAATCTGATAGGTATGCCATAATAACAGTTGTTTTAATTTCCATTTCTCTAATAAAAAAACTGATTTAGAGCACTTTTTCACATGATTATAGATAACATTGATTGTTCATTTGAAAACCGCTAGTTCATGTCATTTGATCATTCTTCAATTTGGGGAATCAGCTGTTCTTTCTGATGACACTTGTAAAAGTTTAATTGTTGTTTTTAGCATGTGTTGTATCAATATTGGTGTTTGATAATTATTGCCCCAGAAAATAAGTAATTGTAAAAATCTTACCAAGTTTACTTTATTTCATACCTTTGAGGTTTATTTACAAATACAATTGAAAATATTGAGTTTAATTAGATCTCATAATAATCTCTTTATAGGCTTGTTTTCTCCTTATTCATTTTTTACTGTTTTTGTGATGTTTTATTTCTCATAGTCTTCCATCATTCTTTTCATCTGGTCTCCAGCGTTCCCTCAGATTGTCATATCTCTTTTCATGGCAAGATGGTTTTTGAGTGGAGGAAATTTCTAGACACTTTTGAACTCATTTAAATATCACTTTATCATTAGTTAATCTTGTTAAAAGGAATAATGGTACAGCAGATGTCTTTGCTTTTGTTCTTTTCCCATTTGTCAGTAACAGTTCAGTTAATAGACTGCATTGACATTGTAATTGGATTGTAGTTTCTACTTTTTATGTTTTATTTAATCTTTTTAATTTGATATTTACTTTGAATTTTAACTCATGATCTGAGTATATTGGAACAGTCAATCCTGATATGATACCTAAGTTTATAGTCTACTGTTTCCTACATGTTAAGAAAAAATCTTTTAAACATTTTTTTAATTTTGTTTTTTTTTTCTATATCGTGGTAGATATCAGTTACCAACCTGTGAATTGTATTAAAGGGATAAATTCTATTGTAATTCCAATTACAAACTTGCCATAATCACATTTTGAAATCTCAAATTTAGCTTTGCTACTTAATCTTCAGTTTTCTGAGAATTATCTCCTTGTAGAATTTGATTGCCCAGCCAGAGATAAAGTAGATTTAAAGATTTATGTAACTCTCTCTAACTCCTGACTTCTTCTTCCAGCTAGAGAGGCCAGTTAGAATCAGTGATAAAGGCCTAACCCCAAAGTCTCTGTGATGAATGTATTCTATCATCCTGTGGGAACTTTTCTCATCAGTGAAAATCAAGAAAAAACAAAAAAGCAAACAAGAAAAGGCTTTGTCAGCATGGTTATTAATTCAGTAAGTCTTATTTTCTTTCTTTTCCTTTAATCTTATTTTTAAAATAAATTATTTTTTGAAACTTGTTTTGCCTATTTCACCCAAACTAGAAGTGGAAAATGGTTTGATCCCTAATGGCATGGAAGTTTTAGCCTACTCCATTTTTTCTAACCATTATAGGTTCATCCCTCATTTGACAACTGTTCTTCCCAACTTCTTTACTTCATTTCATTCCATCCTGCTTACATTTAGATAATGGATTTAGGGTTGACACTCTTATCAGTTTTAGTCCCTCTATAGCTCAGGACTCCTTGCCTCAAGCAATCCACCAGTCTTAACTACCCAGAAGCAGAGAATATAGGCATAGACATCCATAGTACTTTTAAACTATCTTCTAAAAGTATTTAAAGCAAATAAACATACAAATTTAGGAGGATTCTGAATAACAGTGCTTTGGAGAAGTGATACTGACTAGTGTCACTCATCCCATGTCACATACTGGTAGGGGACTGCCATCTGTATTTGGGTAGAGGTGGAGACAGGGAAGGGAAAATATATGGTATATAAGGTGCTATTATAACATCTTTGAAATTTTATTGTATGAATTATGAATAGCAAGGGTGATACTTCAGTATAATCAATTTCAAGTACAGACAGAATTATTTTTATTTAAAAGCATTCACATACAGAGAGGAATAGTTTGGATTGTAATTGTGTTTTGACTGTATTTCTAAATTGCGTAGGTGCCTCAATAAGGCTCCATCCTAAAAAAAGATGTAAAAGACAATGGTCACACAAAGTGATACAACTCACTTCCTCCCCACCTCCTTTTATTTTTTGTTGCTTATTATACTTTGTGACACTGCCCCAACTATCTTTTGATCATCTCAGTCATCTGAGATCCTCAAAAGACCCAATGCATAGGGCTTCCTAAAAGTGGATTAAAAAAAAATTCTTTTAGCTTAAAAAGACAACAGGTAAAGTATGTTTGTTTCTGTCTATATTTGCTTTTTCACTTGTGCCAACATCGAGCAATGAAGGCCCAGGAGACATACTTCCCCAAAAAAAGGAATAAGCATTCATATTGTTTGAGTAACCACATTTTTTTAGACAAACTATAACCTGAATCCTGATGAACATTATATATAAATATGTGTATCGCTTATCTCTTCATGGAAGGAGCATTGTTTTCCATGTCATACTGCCTAGTGTCTAGGGGTGGTATAATAATCCTAACCAGCTGCAATCTATAATCAGAATTTGAGTCTGAACTAAGACATGGCTTTTGAGACTGCTGGTCAAGTGCATGCTATGAATGTCCTCACTATCAATGGGATTGGAACTTGACATCTATTTCTTCATATAATAGAAAAAAATAAATCTTTTGTTCTGTAGCACATTCTCTGAAGTTATTCTTCTAATGCCTAGATTCTTAAAACTTGATCTTTGTCACCTCAGTATTCTCAGGGTGACCCTGAAAGGTTGAGGACATTTTTAATGGCACAGCTCACAACACTGTTTTGAATCCAACCATTGCTTTTTAAATTCTTCATAGAATTTCTCTGTTTCCAAATGTGTCATGATAAATATTTCCATATAAGGTGAAGCTTTACTCACAGTGGTTTGCTTGCTTAAATTCATTAGGAACATTTCTAATGTCAGTATATTGTGACAAGTTGTTTGTTTTTACCTTTAATCAAACAATGATACCAACTGTGCCAATTCCTGATACATTTCTTTTAGCTATTCTTCTGTGGGGTTCCTTTTAATGAAAACCATAATAATGTGGATCTCTTAAGCAGGGAAAGTCACAGTGTGACTTTCTTTCAGTAAAGGTCATGAATAATGTGGGTCTCTTAGCAAAAGTTCCTATCAGGAAAACCATAATAATAATAATAATAATAATATGAAGTCCCTTTCAATGAAAGCTAGGAATAATATAAGTCAAAAGAAAAATACACTGACTGGGGCATGCCTCACTAGTACACAGTCTTGCATGGCCAGGACTCTAGACAATCTAGAACAGATAGGGTATCCAGATATCTGGGACCTGGGCCCAGTGATGAACAGAGTAAATCCACAGTATCAGCCAATCTGCACTACTTTATATAACTCTTCTTCCTTTTGTCTCATTTTTATAATTACATCAGTTTGTGGAGGTGTTTGTGGAAAATCAAATATCTTGTAGGAATTTCAAAATGTTATCTAGCTGCCACCCTAGACTGTGCCAATGTGAATATCACACTTTGATTATTAAACTGCTAGAATTATTAATCTGGAGCTCCCTGGCCTCTTCAGAATCAGACTGCACACCTTGTTTGGGGGAAAACCTTTAATATCCTAATATGGGGGGGATTTGGGGCAAGACACTTTCAATTAGAAACAATGTTTTCATGCTTTTTTAATTTATTTATAATGATAATGTGAATATGAACATTATTTAGGTTATTGGAAACATGTTTTAGGAAAATCTATGTACTTGAAGTCAGAAAACCTATGTTCAAATCATAAGAATGATAAGAATGTGTATGGCCCTGATCATAACAACTCTCTCAGGGTAATCCTAGTTCTCTGAATTTCATCCATCATATGAGATCAACTCACATTGTTGTTGCTAAAGTGTACAATTTTCTCTTGATTCTGCTTCCTTCACTCAAAATCATTTTGTGTGATTTTTCAATGTGTCTCTAGAGTCTAACTATTCATGGTTTGTTATAGAAATCTATGTTTAAATCATAATTTTCATCCTGTATGGCACTGGACAAGTCACTTTATGTCTCTGGGCTATTTCATTATCCATTAAGTGAAAGAATGTGCAAGATGATGATGATGATGATGATGATGCAGTATCCAGGGGAATATATTTTCCTGTCATGTAACTACAAAAGTTTAGGGGACATCTTGATATGTGGGGGTAGGAAGGTAGGACATTCCTGGACCTTTTCCCGAAATCAATTTTATTTTTTATTAGTATTTTATTTTATTTTTTCCAATGAGATATTATGAAAACTTTTCAAAATTCATTAACTTGCATATTTATGCTATAAAATTTTCTTCCACCCTTCCTTCCCCCTCCCATCCTCTCAGTGGGGAATAGTCTAGTGAAATTGGATGTGTGCATTTGTGTTTGACATATTTATATATTAGTCATTTGTGTATGAGAAATTAGGACTAAGGGAAATGAAAAAAAACATAGGATAGGAAGGAAAAAATAAGAGAAATTATTAAAAAGTGAACTATGGTGATCATTCAGATTCTGTGGTTTTGTTGTTTTGCTTGTTTGTTTGTTTTTTATAAGAATGTGTATGGCCCTGTCAGAGTCATCCTAGTTCTCTGAATCTCATCCATCATATGAGATCAACTTACATTGTTGTTGCTAAAGTGTACAAAGTTCTCTTGATTCTGCTTCCTTCATTCAAAATCATTTTGTGTGATTTTTTGATGTGTCTCTAGAGTTTAACCATTCACAGTTTGTTATAAAAAAATAGTACTCTATAATATTTATATACTAAAAATTGTTCAATCATTCAATTTCCAAATTTTTACCATTACAAAAATAGTTGCTAGGGTCAGCTAGGGGCACAGTGGCTAGAGCATTGGCCCTGGAGTCAGAAGGAGCTGAATTCAAATTCAGCTTCAGACACAATAATTGCCTAGCTGTGTGACCTAGGGCAAGTCACTTAACCACACTCAATGCCTTGCAAATACAAAACAAAAACAAAACTTAAAAAAAACCCAAAACAAAAAAAGAGTTGCTATAAATATTTTGAAACATGTGGGACTTTATGATTTCTTCTGCATATGGACCTAGTATTCGTCTTGTTGGGTCAAAGGTGTGTGATCCATTTTATTACTCTTTGGGAACTGTTCCATTTTGCTCTCTAGAATGTTTGGATTAATTCACAACTTCATCAACAATGCATTAATATCCCACTCCTCTCATACTTATTGTTTTCTATTTTTGTCATCTTAACCAAAATGATAGATGTGAGATGGTACCTCAAAGTTATTTTAATTTGTATTTCTCTAGTCAATAATGATTTGAAGCATTGTATCATCTGATGATACATAACTTTAATTTCTTCATTCAGAAGAATGAAGAAATTCATATCCTGTTCATATCCTTTGAACATTTATCAATTGAAGAATGACCTGTAGCCTTACAAATTTCATCCAGTTCTCTATATATTTTAGAAATAAGAGTTTTATCAGAACCCTTAAGAGTGAAAATTGTTTCTAGCTTTCTGTTTTCCTTCTAATCTCAGCAGCACTAGTTTTCTTAGTGCAAAATCTTTTTTAATGCTTTTTTATATAAGGCAATGGGATTAAGTGGCTTGCTCAGGGTCAAACAGCTAGGCAATTATTGTCTGAGTCTGGATTTGAACTCAGATCTTCCTGACTCCAGGGGTGGTCCACCACTCCATCTAACTACCCTCAGTAAAAAAAAAAAAAACAACAAAACTTTTCAATTTAATATACTCAAAATCATCAGTTTTACATTTTATAATATAGTCTATTTCATTTGGTCATAAATTTCTCCCCTTTCCATAGATCTGGCAGAGAATTTCTTGATTTGTTAATTTGTCTATATGCAAATTCTATACCTATTTTGACCTTAGTTTGGTGTAGAGTTCAAGTCATACTATTTTCCAGTTTGCCCATCAGTTTTTGTCAAATAGAGTTCTTATCCCAGAAGCTAATGTCTTTGGGTTTGTCAAACAATAGATTTCTATAAACATTTACCACTGTTTCTTTTCTACCTATCCTAATTCAATATTGAATATTGAAAAAGTCAAGCATATCAAGGGCATTTATTTTAAAAAATGTACAGAAAGCCACTGCAGAACTAAAACTATACCAAAAAGTAGCAGTCATCAAAACTGCCTGGAACTAGTTAAGTGATAGAGTGATAGATCATTGAATTATTATCAATATCTTCTTCCCATGCAGGAATACATACAGTTCAACATCATTAAGTTCCTTATAGTTAGTCCTTCTTTTCCACCACTTCTATGGTTCACCTGAGTCCTGTACTTGAAGATCAAGCTTTCTATTCATCTCTGGTTGTTTCAATAGGAAAATCTGAAAGTTGTCTGTTTCATTGAAAGTCCTTATTTTCCCCCTGAAAGAGGTTGTTCATTTTTGCTGAGTAGTTGATTCTTGGTTGTAAAGCAAGATAGTTTGCGTTCTGGGATATTATATTCCAATCCCTATGAGCCCTTAATGTAGATGAAGCCAGATCCTGTGTAAACCTGACTATAGAATGAGGGTAGTTAATTTTCTTGTTTATGGTGGCTTTTAGTATTTTTATCTTTGACTTGGGAGTTTTGGAGTTTAGCTATAATATTCCTGGAAGTTTTACTTTTGGGATCTCTTTCAGGAGGTGATTGGTGGATTGTCTCAATTTCTATTTTACTTCTGTTTCTAGGATCTCAGGGCAATTTTGCTGTATTACTTCTTGAAAAATGAAGTCTAGGCTCTTTTCCTAATCATGACTTTCAGGTAGCCCAATAATTTTTAAATTATTTCTTCTAGATCTGTTTTCAAGGTCAGTTGTTTTTCCCTGTGAGATAGTTCATATTTTCTTCTAAGTTTTTTAGGTACAGTTTTATTTCTTCCTGAGTTCTTGCAAAATCATCAGCTTCCTTTAGCTCCATTCTGCATTTGAAGGAATTATTATATTTTTTTTTTAGTTTTTGCAAGGCAATGGGATTAATTGGCTTGCCCAAGGCCACATGGCTAGGTAATTATTAAGTGACTGAGGCCAGATTTGAACTCAGGTACTCCTGACTCCAGGACCAGTGCTCTATCCACTGTGGCACCTAGCCACCCCAAGAAGGAGTTATTTTCTTCAGAGAGCTTTATTATCTTCTTTTCTAGGCCAATTCTGCTTTTTTTTTAAGGTATTCTTCTTGTTTGCCTTTTGTTTTGCTTTTTCCATTTGGCTTAAACTGGCTTTTAACATATTTTCTTCTGTATTTTTTTTTTTTGTATTTCTTTCACTATGTTGCTGACCTGGTTTTTATGACTTATCTGCATCCTTCTTATTTCTCCTCTAAATTTTTCTTCTACCTCCCTTAACTGCTTTTCAAGGTCTTTTTTTGAGCTCATTCATATCCTGAGCCCATTTTCTATTTCTCTTGGAGGGACTGGATACAGAAGCTTTAATTTTGTCATCATCTTGAGTATGTATTTTGGTCTTCCATGGGTCCAAACAAATTTTTATGGGAAGATTCTTTTTCTGTTGTTTGCTTATTTCCTCAGCCTATGACTGATCTACCACACTTCCAAGGTTTGGGGCAGGGGGCGTTGAGACAATCCATAGGGATTTTAATTCCTCTAAGGTGTTATGAGAAGCTTCAGACCCTCCTCTCTACCCTGAGATGAAGGTCCCTGCTTGGTGGTGTGAAAGACCGAACTGCAAACTGGATCTGTGTGTGGGGAAACAGAGTCCTTCTCCAGGGAGAGCAGAGACATTTCTGCAGTCACTCCTGACCCCTTTACCATCTATGAGCTGAGAGCTCTGGGCATGCTGGGTGGCTCTGCTGACTCCAGCTGCAGTTTCTCCCTGCAGGGTTTACTCTGTGGCTTGTACTGCACTCCGCACTCACTCTGGTGCAGTAGAGTTCTCTCACCACCCCTTCTGGTTGTTTCTGATGTTTAAACCACGCCCTCTGTTCTGGAACCAGGTATCCAGCCCTGCTATGTTGCACTGTGGCTTTTTTCAACCCCCAGTCCTGGTGGAACAGACCTGTCCCAGAGAACTTTTAAGTTGTTTTGTACAGGGAAATTGTATCACTCAGTCTTTCTGTGAGTTCTGCCCATCTAGATTTTGACAGCTTTTGGAATTTTGGAGGGAATGAGTTTCTGGGAATTCCTGTTTTCATGCCTCCATCTTGGCTCTGCCTGGGTTGATTTCTTAATAATAATTTGTTGTAAAATCTTTGTTAAAATTTTATTTAAAACTGTTGAATCAATGTCCATTAGTGAGATTAGTCTTTAATTTTCGTTGTGTGTTTTGTCTTTTTCTGATTTAGGTATCAGCACTGTTTTGCCATTATAAAAAGAATGTGACAGAACTCCTTTTCCTATTTTTTAAATAGCTTATGTAGAAATGGAATTAACTACTCCATAAATGTTTGGTAGATTCCACTTGTAAATCTATCTGCATCTGAAGTTTATTGATAGTTTCTTCAATTCCTTTCTCTGAAATGGGGTTATTTAAGTATTTTATTTCCTCTTCTATTTATCTGGGTAGTTTGTATTTTTGGAAATATTCGTCCATTTCACTCAGATTGTCAAATTTATTGGCATGCAGTTGGCAAAAGAGCTCTGAATTTTCTCTTTGATTTCTTCCACATTGATGGTAAGTTTACTCTTTCCATTTTTGAGACTGGTAATTTGGTTGTCTTTTTTTCTTTTGTTTTAATCAAATTAACCAAAAATGTATCTATTTTATTGGCTTTTTCATAAAACCGAGTCTTTGTTTTATTTAATAGATTAATGGTTGTTTTCAAATTAATCTTTTATTTTATTTTCAGAATTTTTAATTTGGTATTTAATTGGGGATCTTTAATTTGTTCTTTATCTAGCTTTTTAGTTTCATTCCAAATTCACTGATGTCTTCTTTTTCTATTTTATTCAAATTTTCCTTTTAAAACTGCTTTGGCTGCAAACTTTAAATTTTGGTTTGATGTCTCATAGTTATCACTTTCTTGGATGAAATGATTCATTATTTCTACAATTTGTTCTTTGATCCACTCATTCTTTAAATTTAAGTTAATTTGTTTCCAATTAATTTTTGGTTTATCTTTCCATGGTCCTTTATTACATATAATTTTTCCTTCATTGCAACCTGAGAAGCATGCATTTATTATTTCTGTCTTTCTGCATTTGATTGCAAAGTTTTCCCTAATACATAGTCAGTTTTGCTATGGGTATTATGTAATGCAGAGAAAAAGGCATGTTTTTCCTCTCCTTATTCCATTTTTCTCCAGGGTTTTATCATGTCTAAACTTTCTAAAATTTTAATTCACCTTCTTAATTACCTTCTTTATTTTATCTTATTATGAGAGTGTGAGGTTAAGATTCCCATTATTAAAATTTGCTGTCTATGTCTTCTTGTAATTCATTCAACATCTCCTGTAAGACTTTGGATGATAAACCACTTGTTCCCTATGGGGTTAATTATAATATAACTTCATTGTCCATGGTGCCTTTTAAGAAGATTTAGTTTCCTCCTTTATTCCTTCTAATGGGATCTATTTTTATTTGTTTTGGATGAGACCAGGATTTCCATCCCTGAATATTTTATTTCCACTGAAGCATAATATATTCTGTTCCAGCCTTTTGCCTTTATTCGTGCTTCTCTCCCTGTTTCAAATGTGTTTCTTGTAAACAGCTTATTGTTGGATTCTAGTTTTTAATAATTCTTCTCTCTGCTTCTGGTTTATGGGAGACTTCATTCCATTCACATTTACAATTAAAATTACTAACTATGTATTTACCTCCATCCTATCTTTCCCCATTTATACTTTTCTCTTTTCCTTCTTATTCTTCCTCACCAATGTTTTGCTCCCTTTCCCCTTAAACTTTTCTTTTACAGTTTAGCTTTAGTTTTATTTTCACTTTTACCTTTGCTTCACATTTTATTAATCCCTTCTCCTCCCTTTTTTCCCTTCCCCACATCTATTTCCCTGTATGATAGATTTTTAAACCCAATTGAAAATGTACTTTATTAGCTCTCTTAATCAAATCTATCAAATAGGATTTACTCAGTGTTCACACCCTCCCTTCTTTCCCTCTACTTTAGTTTGTCTTCACCTAGTGCTATTTATCTAACTAACTCCACACTTTCTCCTATATATAGTTCTTCTTTTATGCTTTTATTATTTTAAGCTTGCCTTGTACTTATAATCTCTTTGCCCACTCTTTTGTAAACTCCTCTTATCTGTCCTTATAGAAATACTATTCTCAAAAGTTGATAGATTGTTTGATTTACTGAATGATAGGCAGCATTGCCTCATATTAACTAAGTATACTCCCCTCTTCTGTCTCATTAGAAATACACTTCTCAAGATTCATAAATCACATCACATTATAGTCACTTTATACCTTACCCCCTTTTCAATTACTCTCTATGGACATATAATCCTCATGAGTCAAAGCTCATGAAAAGTTAAATACCACTCCTGCCAACCAAACTCTCTCTAATTGTAACTAAAGTGTCAAGCAAAGCAATACATCTTCATTATACTTTCATGTTCAATCCCTCTAAGAATATTCTCTCCTTCCTTCCCTATAGTACTCCATCCATAGCCCTACAACCAAAGTATCAGGTACACTTTTTCCTTCTGTCCCTTTAGCACTCCAGCCATGGTACTAAAATCCTTTTATCTAAGGTAAGGATTAAGTCAAGATCTCTTCCTAATCTACTTAATCTACTTCTAATCTACTTCTTCTAAGTAAACTCAGACATTCTGCCCCATTGTACTATAACCCTCCTTAACTAAGGTATCTAGTAAAGCAAGGTCACTCCTGATTTATTTATGCATAGAGCCTTACATACTCTAAGTGATAGGACACCCTGAAGATCTCTCTTAAGAACTTTAGAATTGATTTTAAGGCATGGGAGACCCTAGCATAGGAAAATCCAGCATAGAGTAGAGAAAGTGCTGAGCTCTATGAGCAAGGAAGAATTAAAGTAACTCAAGGGAAATGTGAGATAGATATGTGAGAATAAATACCCAGATGTTCATTTGAATATTTCCGCCAAACCTGTGGTAGAGCATTGTGAACTCTATTGGTTTGATCAGCCACAGTCAGACACTCTATAATTTATCTCAAACATAGTGAGGTCATTTTGATCTTCTTCCTCAATAATGAAAAAAGAGTCAACTAAACCCATATTCTCTAAATACAATCCCTCAAACTATATTTAACCCTTTAACCATCATAAGTGAAATATAATTCACAAGAGTTACCTTCTTGGCTAACATTTTTCCCTCTTTCTGGTTATCTTTTTTTCCTCCAAGGCAATTGGGGTTAAATTGACTTGCCCAAGGTCATATAGCTAGATAACTATTAACTGTCTTGAGATCACATTTGAACTCAGGTCCTCCTGAATCAAGGGCTAGTGCTCTATCCACTGAGTCATTTAATTGCCCTTCTGATTACCTTTATATACATCTTTTGAGTCTTCTATTTGAATATCAAACTTCCTGTTCAGCTTTGGTCTTTTTATCAGAAAATTTAGGAATTCCTCTATCTTATTGAAAATAATTTTCTTCTCACAGAATATGCTGAATTTTGCAAGGTAGTAAGTTCTTGGCTACAATTCAAGGTACTTTGCCCTCTGAAATATCATATTCCAAGCCATTTGATCCTATAATGTTGAAGCTGATAAGTCCTGTGTAATACTGATTGTGCTTCCTTTATATTTAGTTTGCTTCCTTTCTGGCTGCTTGCAGTATTTTCTCCTTTAGTTGAGAATTCTGGAATTTGACTATGATAGTCCTTAGAGGTTTTATCCTGGGGTCTCTTTCTGGAGGTATTGTGTGTATTATTTCATGGGCAATTTGGTCTTCTTGATCTAGTATAATAGGACAGTTTTCAATGATAATTTCCTGAAGGATATTTTCCAGGCTCTTTTTTTGGTCTAGGTTTTCTAGAAGATCAATAATTTGTAAATTATCTCTTCTGGATCTATTTTGGAGGCAAATTGTTTTTCATTAAAGTTATTTTACATTTTCTTCAGTGTTTTAGTCTTTTGATTTTGTTTGATGGAATCATGCTGTTTCATAGATTCATTGATTACTATGTCCAATTCTAATATTTAGGGTATAATTTTCTTCAGTTAGTTTTTGTGTTTCCTTTTCTAGTTGGTTAATTTTACTTTTCTGCTGAATTGCATTCCTTTTCCAATTTGTCAACTTGATTTTTAGATGATTTGGGTGTCAATTTTATTTTTTTTAAAGAGTTACATTATTTTTCTAGATAGTTATTTTTACTTTTCAAGGAGTTGATTTCTTTGGTCAAATTTACTTTTATTTATTTTTCTCTATTTTTCTTCTCCTCTTTTGCTTTTTAAAATCTTTTTTAAGCTCTTCAGTGAGATTTTAGATCTGAGTCCAATTCATAGACTCCTTTGAGTCTATGTAGGTAATTTATCACTGCTTTCTTCTTCTTTTGAGATGATATTTTTATTATCTTTATTTTTATTAATATTTTTATATTTTATTATCTTTATCTGCATAGTAGCTTTCTATGATAAGCACTCTTAGTTTTTTGTTCATTTTGATTGTTGAGCTCTGTTCCTGGGGTATATAAGAGGTATAGTCCAAAGCTTTTTGTGCTGGGGTTGGGGTCTGATCCCTACCTTATTGCTTGTCAATATGTTGTCTATGCAAACCAGGTCTTGCCCATGAAGACGTTTGTTTCCTCCTTTATGTCCAGGCTTTCCCTAAGCAGTGGTTTGTTACCAACCCAGTCCTATCTATTGCTCCAGTGTTCCCAGGGACAGACTTTGGGTCTAGGACCCTCCCTGCTAGTCTACTAGCTAGCTGCTGAAACTTGAGCAGCCCTAGGGATAGAAGCCTTCCACTGGCTTTCCCACTTTCCCTCCTTAGATGAGCTTTACTTCTCCTTTGTTACTGAAGAAACAGACCTCCATTAAAGATCCTATACAATGTCTACAGTTGAAAACTTGTTTTTATTTTTTTTTGTGAGATCTGTAGCCTTAATGTCTCTGTAAAGACTTCATTGATGTGTAGGGAAACATTTGGGAACATGCTAGTTAGCTTCATGTCACCCTCTTTTGTTCTGCCCCAGAAGTTCCTCAAATCAACATTAAATGAAGTCTCTAAACAGAGCCTAAAGTGACAGAACCCACAAAAAAGCAGAGTGAAGAAACTTTTCAACTCAAGGTACCTTGAAGGAACTTCACTAAATATCTGTCTTAAGTGAGTAAAATAGGAGTCCAGTGTAGGTGGGAAAATTGCAAAGCCAGCAGGATGTTGTTAACAAAAGTCCAATTCAGATCCTGGCTCAGTAGGCCAGTTATGTGGGTCCTAAAACCAGGCAAAGTTTGAGCCCTGGGATGCTGGTGCAGCAAGAGGGTCTACCCTAATGTAAGGCACAAATCATGAGCACTTAAGACCCCAAAGCAGTAAGCCAAGGTCTGTAACCCCCAGCAACCAGCATTTTCCCTGTGCTCTAAGAGCAGAGTTCCACTATCAAAATGAGCAAAAAGAAAAAAAGGAAAAGGAAAAAAATGCTAACCATAGAAAGCTGCTATGCTTATAGGAATGATAGAAATACTAACTCAGAAGAGGAAAATAGTGACAAAATGCCTACATGTGAAACCTCAAAGGAATTTATGAATTGGCTTCAAAATTATATATATATATATATATATATATGTACACATATATATATATATATATATATATATATATATATATATATATATATATATATATATATATACTATAGGTCTGCATCTGAGGAATTCATAACTTGTAAGTTCTCATCTTCTAAAACATACTATTAGATGATATTTTTAAAATAGGAAAAGACATTAAAAACCATCTAATTCCACACCATCATTTTACAGTTGAGGAGAAAGAGGCCCCAAAAAGGTTATGTTCTTGCTTGAGAACCACAAATTTATAAATGATTGAGACTGTATACTGGATACAATGTATCCAACATTCTTTTCATTGTACCCTGCTGTTTCTCTAACATGGAATTATTAGCCTTTAATGATAAGCCAAAGGTTGCAACATGTTCACACAAATAAATTTAATTAAATGGCTTAGTTTAAAAAGAAAAAAAAGCATCAAAAATATTTTGTCCCACAACCTGGAAAACATTGTCCCTATAAATAATACAGAATCTGAGGAACAGTAGATATGTGCAAAAAACACTAATGAAAATGTATATACCTAAAGGAATACAACTAGCTAAGAAACATATTTATGGAAAATACAGTGAAGAGGAATATATAGAGAGTGTATGGAGGGTCAGACATGGGGTGCACAAATAGCATCTTGAATCCTTCCAAGAAAAAGCCATTGATATCATCTTGCGGTAATTATCATGTTATTCTATATAGCTCTTTAACCTCCGACCTTCAGTCTGAGACTCACTACCTGTCTCATATATCCCATTGGTTGCTGCTCAGTTGGACAGTTGCTGGCACTTATTTTTTAAGATGGTTTAGATGTAGCTCCACTGATCTTAAAGTTTTCATTGGATGTTGCCTTGCTAGTCATGTAATCTTTGCCAGATATGGCTCAATTAAAATCATTATCAATATCTTCCTTAAAGAAAGGTCAGATCCTGCTAGCCTTTCCTTAAGCCAACCAGCATTTATCAAACTCTTACTATTTGCACTATCCTAAATGCTAGAAGCACAAAGATATTAGGCCTTAAATATGAAATTGCTTAAAAAAAACCTTTATTAACTGACAAACTGACTGATTCAAGACCAAAAGCAAGAAATGATGAGGAAAACTGTCGCTAAGTGATGTGAGATAAGGAAGTAGAAAAAAAGAGGCAGTTCACTGCATATGACTTCAGTTTCTTTTGGGGAGGTCTGGGGGCATATATGGTCAAGTTCTCAGCTGTGAATATTCAGAAATGGGTGCTGTTGAAGGTTTGAGGAACGTTTAAAAAGATTTAAGATAGTTGCTATGGAGAATAGGGTAATAAGTTGATTATGGAGATGTTTAAAAAATTGGCTTTCTGCATTAGGGTCAATCAACATTGGATAACAAAAATTTGCAATGGATTGTTTTTGTTTTCCTATAGCTCCTTTTTCAATATGTGAATGGGACCAAAGGAAGAGGTAAATGGTAGGAGACAGAAGTTAGGCAAAGAATGAATGGAAATAGGACAAGGAAGCAAAGGATTCTATAAGAGAGTAGTAGAGAACTTAACTGGCACATAAGATGATAAGATTAGAAAGAATAATGAGTGAGATCAGTGCCCAAGTAATAGTCTGTGAAAACGTTATGTGCAAAAGAGAATGGAATTCTCAGTATACACAAGGTTAGAGTGATTAAACCATAGGTAAGGATCAAATGATAAATGATTAGATAAGAAGATTTTGTAATTTGTGAACATGGAAGTGAAATTTATTTCATGAATTTGATTATCTAAGATTTGGATTCAAATCCACTTGTCATACTAGAAGCCCTTTTATGGATAGTCTTCAAATTTACAATTTATAAAAATAAAAATAATAATGATAGCTCACAGCAGTAATAAAGCAATAGCATTTATATGTGACTTTGAGGTTTGCAAAGTGTTTTACAATTATTGAATCATTTCATCCTCACAAAAGCATAGGAGATAGGTGCTATTATATCCACTTTACAGATGAGGAAACAGGCAGACAGGATCACAGACTTCATATCTGAAGTTGAATATGAACTATTGTTTTTTATTTATTTGTTTTATATTTCTCTAATGATGATATCATCATCTAGTTTATAGATAGTTTATAATCTTGCCAAAAAAAGGGTAGCTGGACTAATACAGATTCTGATTTCTAGGATTTTTCTTTTAACTGCATGATAAATTGTGGTTCCAGCTAACATGTTACCCTTTACCTGTTATGCCAATGAAAATTCTACTGGACTAAAAAATTGAAATTCATCTTATCAATGTCTATCAGGTAAACTCACTTTTAAGATAGTTACTGAACTCATTAATAGAATGCTTGAAGGTTTCTTTAGAAAACAAATTTTCTGTTTTGCAATAGGCATCTTTCTACTGGAGCTGAATTTTGCCTTTCACCAATGGTGCATTGAACATTTGCTACAAAAATGGCTTGAATTTGTTTCAACAACAAAGATGATGAGCATGAATCTGCCAACACATTCAAAAATGAAAGACTAATAAAGGGAAATCTACAGAGACAGTATTATAATAAAATGTTAAAATGTTGCAATTTTGAAAGATGTTGCAGTATTTTATATTTTCTTCATTTTGACATAACAAGAGTAACAAAATCTCTGGTTAGTCTTTGAATGTATAAGTTTTAAAGATGTTATCTTAACATATAATTGAAAGTCTAACTGTCTAAAACTACCATTTCTATAAGAAATACCCAGAAAGACTTTTTTGAGTGAGTCTCATTGACATTCTTGAGAGTTTTTTGTATTTGATGAAAGAATTTATGAGCCAAAAGTTTGAAATCTCATTACCTTAAAAATAAACAAAAGCATTTAGAAAAATGAAATATACTTTATGATAGATATACATGTGGTTATATATTTAACATTAGCAGTTAGTTACTCAAAAATTAATAGTTTATCAAATTTTAATGAGTATCTGGGTTTGACTCCTAACCTGAGAAATTAGAATCATAAATTGTTATTTCTTTTTATTGATTTCTTAAAGATTTTATTTATTTTGAGTTTTACATTTTTCCCCTAATCTTACTTCCCTCCCCCCCCCCCCACAGAAGGCAATTTGTCAGTCTTTACATTGTCTCCATGGTATACATTGATCCAAATTGAATGCGATGTGAGAGAAATCATATCTTTTATGAAGAAACAAAAAGTATAAGAGATAGTAAGATCAGACAATGAAGATATCAGTTTTTTTCTAAATTAAGGGTAATAGTCCTTGGTCTTTTTTCAACCTCCACAGTTCTTTCTCTGGATACAGATGGTATTCTCCATTGCAGACAGCCCCAAATTGTCCCTGATTTTTGCACTGATGGAATGAGTGAGTCATAAACTATTTTTTCACTGATAGTTTTCTATTTAAAAAAGGAATAATAAGAGCTTTAGTTGAGAGTGAGTTTCAGATTTCTAGAGGTGTTCATGCAGAGTCAAGATGACCAATCATTTGGGATGTTATGGAGTAAAGTACTGCCCAGTTTTGATTTAAGATGATATCTAAGATTCCTTCAAATTCTGAGACTCTAAGATTTTATCCTGGCAATAAAAGATGGTGTTTAAAGTCAAAATTTAATTTTACAGCTCTTTCCAAAAATATATTTAATATTCATTTATAAAAAATTATACAAGTCTCCTTGAATCATGTAGCAATGGGAACAGTTTATTAATAATATTCCTCATTTCATTAATGTCAATAAGGAACATATCAAGGAAACCTATACTCAACAAAGCTATTTTTCACCACCATGGAAGAATGTCTAAAATAAAGTTGAAATCAGTGACTGTAAATCACTGTAAGTAAAGGGGGGCAGTTCTTAATCTTTTGGGTGTCATTGAACCCTTTGGCTGTCTTATGAAGACCATGTACTCTTTATCTCAATAATTTTTTAATGTCATATATATATATATATATATATATATATATATATATATATATATATATATAGGATTGCAAATGCAAATGATTATATTAAATACAATTATTTTTAAAAATCATGTCCTAAGGTTAAGAACTCCTTGATATAAATGGCAATTTCTTCTAAATGTTCTGATGGCAGATGGCATCTTGCTGATTTCATCATTCCTGAAACATTACAATCCCCACTAAATGAAATTTAGAATCATTTTAAAGAGTGCTAAGCAAGTATCCATTCCAGAAAAGCAAAGGATGAAAATGCTTTATTGTTTAGACAATGATGTGCAGTTTAATGAAAAATCTATAGAACTTCTCTATCAATCCCTATATCTTAGATAGGCTTTGTAAATGAAACAGAAACCTGGGGCAGAATTTAAAATGAATAAGAGAGCTCTAAGTCTAGCATTGGGGTAATTATGTGGTGATTCCTATTAGTCCTTATTCTCCATGAACTAAAGCCCTATTTTTTTATTGATATTCTTTTGCATCATTGAAAGATGTAGACTATCACAGTCACTGAAAAATTAAAGTTGCTTATTACCCAAAAGACAAAAGAAAGGTGTGAGGAGCCTGCAACATATTCTTTTCAAGTAGAAGATTAGCTCTTCTTGAACAAGAACTAACCCTTTCTCCACCTTTGTAGTATAGAACACTTCCTACATGAGATTTTTTTTTAATTAAAACTAGAAATTGAATAAATATTTATGAAATCTTTGAATTATAACAAGGAGCTGTACAAAAAAGATCAAATAAATATTGTCATTAAAAAGAAGGGGGGGGGCAGCTAGGTGGTGTAGTGGATAAAGCACCGGCCTTGGAGTCAGGAGTACCTGGGTTCAAATCCAGTCTCAAACACTTAATAATTACCTAGCTGTGTGACCTTGGGCAAGCCACAACCCCATTTGCCTCGCAAAAAAATAAAAAAGAAGAAGGGTGGGAACCTACAATTCATGACCTGAGAGTGAAGAATAATTTATTGTAACTCCACAGGTTATAATGACCACACCCAACATCAATAGATTAGAAAAAGGCCTCCAGCAGGGAAGATTTATAGGAGTATAATATGGACAGACATTACAAAGGAAAAGAGAATTAAAAGGAATTGTGATCACACTGGTGGAAAAAAATTGCTCACATTGATGAGACCACAGACCTTTCAGAACCTAGAAGTATATATGACTTCTTGACAGTAAAAAAGTGATCCAAAAAATCCAAAAAATCCAAACTTCCCTGACCGCCAATCTTTGAAAAATGCAGAACAGAGTAAAACAAAACACAGTTGGAATTTTACTATAAAATTATTATGAATTGGAAATGTAATAGAAATTTTAACATTACATTTTTCTGTATATATATATATATATATATGTAATCAACAGGCAAATATATATATACACACGTAGATATATATACACACATATACATATATATGTTTGTGCATGCAAATGTATGCTTCTGTATGTATAAATTTATTTATGTTCCAGTAACTACATAAGAGGATAATGAACTCCATTAATATCTTTTATAAAGTGGTTTCATTGAATTTTTGCTATTTTTCTCTCATTGTTATTTCTCCATTTTTTTGATGTTATTTGTTATTTTTTCCTTCATTCTTGAGGAAGAACATGACATTAGGGAGGGGATACCATGATAAGCATGTTTAATTTGAGTAAGGAGGTGCTGTGCTAAATCACCAGTCTTACTTTTTCCTCCAGAACTATCTGATCAAATATGAATCAGTGATCAGATATGAATCAGGACAACTGGAGATTACTCCAGATGAGAAACAATCAGGATTAAGTGACTTGCCCAGGGTCACACTGCTAGTTATTGTTGTCAAGTATCTTAAGTTGGATTTGAATTCATTTTCCCTTGATTCCAGGGTTAGTGCTCTAACCATCTCAGAACCCTATCATATAATAGTGGAAAAAAAAGCTAATTAAAAAAAATCACTATTGTGACCATATTTGACATCACCTGCTTTCTTTCCCCTATACTTATAAGAACTATAAGAGAAGTAGGAATGTTCATATGTAACCAGTGAACTAATGCCTTTTTCTCCTTGTCTTTTTGCAAATTAACACACTACATGTCACCAGTAAGCCAAATAATGCCATTTTAACATTTTAATTGAAACAGAAAAAAAGTGGATAAGCAGTTGGTAATAATGAGATAATTTATTGATAAAAAATAATTTATTTTAGAAGTAAAAGATCAAGTGCAAATAATGATTGATGTAGTTGCATTGCTGTAATTAATTGACTAGATATGTATTATGCAAAAACTATGAAACCTTGTTATATGACTACTAACTACTACTAATTAAAAATAATTCTGGCATTGCTTGGGACTATCAATCAAATTCATTTTAGTGATTTGGTTTTAAGTTTTTAAACCATGGCATGTTTAATTCTTAGGAAATGTTCTTCGACATTACACAAATTAATAAAAAAAATTAGTAAATATTCTAAATTACAGTATTAATAATTTACATTACATTTTATTTTCTACTATGAAAAAATCCAAATCTCTAAATATTGTCTAGCAGTTTATGAATACCTCAATATTCTTGTCATAACAAAACCAAAGTTGTTATGTGCATAAGAAGGAAGAATAGCTTCAAAAGTACACAAAGATGATTGGATTTTGAAGTCAGTAATTATTTTCTTTCTCTTCCATGCCTTCCCTCCCCCAGGAACTATAACATTCTGAAAAGCAATTCATTGGATTTCTATTTGGCAAGTGAATCATGCTTGCCCTCTCTTCTTGGCACTTATGCTTGCTGCAAGATGAGAAAATTGGCCCAAACTTCAGGGCTGGTACCAAGTCCTACCCAAGCATACTGAGAAATTACCAGTAATTGGGAATTTACATGAATTGAAGTTAATAATGTTGCTTTTCAGACTAAGGTTTCCCTAATTATATCCAACAATAATTCCTTAGGAATATTCCCAGTTAGTCCTACAATCTCCCTTTCTGTCTTTAGGAAATGGATTACTGAAGAATAAACTAGTAGAAACAATTAGCTATTTTCATTTCTGCAAAACAATATTTATTAATATCAAAAATGACATTTATTCTCTTTTCCCTCTTTATCTCTTTAGTTATGAACTCTTCCCCTCTTCAAAGATTTTATCATCCTTATGGCTTTAATTTTTTATGATGACCATATCATATAATAATGGAAAGATCTCCAGAATGGTCAAAAATGTGAACTTGGATGCTGATATCCAGCATTAACTAGTTAATGGAGTGAAAGCGGGCAAAACAATTTGACTGAATCTCACTTTCTTTATCTGTTATAGGGGGATAATGCTTGCCCTGCCAACCTCATAGGTTAAAAAGGTAATGTAAGGAAGTCTATAAAGTTTCATATAAGGGTAAGCTATTGTTATATTGATTATAAAAATAACAGTGCTGTGTGGAAGAAAGTGCTTCATTTCAAGGGAAATATAGTTACTCTCTCTTTGATGATATCTTTGGGAGGAGTTGCCCTTTCCCAGCTTTTCCCTTTAATTATCCTCATGGGCATGACTTTCCTTTAGTCAATGCCTTCATCTGACTTTCAAATTTTATGGGACCTTTAAATATCTCTCAAAGAAAAACAGGAAAATAAAATTGTCAGAGGCTAACTACCACTAATGAAAGTGCTTCTTACTTTCTACATAAAATTGCATGATTGCTCTTCTTTCCTCTGATTCTCATTCTGTAACATGTTTATAAACAAGAAACTACTTTATCAATCCTACTTTTTTGTTCTTCAGTCATTTCAGTCATGTTTGACTTCGTGACCTCATTTGAGATTACTTGGCAGAGATACTGGAGTGCTTTGCCATTTTTCCAGATCATTTACAGATGAGGAATTGAGGATTCTTTGACTTTCCCAGTGTCAAAGGATTATAAGTGTGTGAGGTCAGATTTGATGAGTTTCCTGACTCCAGGCATGGTCATTCTATCCACTTTAGCAACCTACTGCCTCAACTACACTTTGTCATAAGTCAAAATTCAGTTCTAATTAAATATATATATATATATATATATATAATGTAATAATTATAATTAGATATATAGTGTATAATATATATGATGTAATAAAATCATGTATACATATACACACCTTTAAACTACAAGCAAACTTTGGATTTAACATGTATTATCTTCATGGAGGTGAGAGACAGAGGGAAGAGAAAGGACCGCATTTATACCTTTAGTATTATATTTCCTGAAATGAAAATGTTCAACATAATTAATCAACTCCAAGTCTCCTCTGGTGTTCATGTTGCTTTATTGGCTACAGTAGACAAAGATGACAGACGTTACAGAAATCTGATTGCTACTCAATACTAGATATCCTTTCTCTACACTAAATTTTGAATTTCTTTGGAGACTCTATTTTCTCCTGAAATTGACAGTTCCAGATCAATCCATTTCCCTGCACTAATCTCATTTTACCTCTTAAGATTATTTTACACCCTCTTCTTTGTGGAAACTTCACTGTCCTAGAAGGTAACATAGATAAGAGTTGGAGGATTTACTCCTGAAAGCAAAACCTGATTTTCAGTATTTTTTCCATAGGAAGAAAACTTGCACAGAGTGCACACAAAAGATCCATGATTCATTAGCCCAAAACACCAAGAGTAGATGAAATATGAATGGGAACAATACTGGATTGTACTTAGAAAAGACTGAAGAGAGTGTATGTGTACAAATCTTCTATGACGGAGGATGTAACTATCGCAATCATATAGATTTGTTGAAACCTAGAGAGATTGATTTTTTTCACTTCAGCTTCTGTAGGATATTGACAAGATTGACAAATTGACAAAAAAATGATATATGTATTTTTTAAATGGTGACGAGTTCATGGAAAGATAGACAAAATAATATTTTGTAGACTGAGCTGTAAATTCATCCATTTTGGTTCATTGTTTCAACCATTCTATGAAGCTATTTGGAATTATTCAGAAAACTAAAATTTTCATATCAATTGATCCAGAGATCAAACTGGTTATATGGCATGAGGAAATCCAGAACATAAATTAAATGGCAATATATGCCATAATCCTGGCAATACTTTTCTGAACAACAGAAAACAAAGATCATGCCCATTGATTAGGAAGAGACTCAACAAATTGTAGTTTATGTAATAAAAAGATGACATTAAATGATGAATACAATGAATGTGAACTAAAGCAGAATGAAACAGTGAGGGACACAATATACACAGTTACATCAGCAAGTAAGTGAAATAAATACTTAAATACCATATAATTTCAAAGACCAAATATACCCCCCCCAAAAGAATTGAGAAAATAAAGCTTCCTCCTTTACTTTTTTCAGAGGTTGGCAGTTATGAAATATTTGATATTTTTGATGTATTAGTAGATTTTGCTGAAAGATTTTTTCTCTTCTTTTACAAATCATTTTATAAAGGGATGATTCATTGTAGGGGGCAGGGTTATGTTTAAAAATTAAGATGACAAAAATTCAAGTGAAAACAAATGAACAAAGAAAAGAAGGGAAAATATTACAATTAAGGACATAAGGTTTAGACATAAAGTTTAGAAGGACATAAAGTTTAGAAATGAAAATGTGAAAAAAGATATAAATAAAAAACATATTTAAAATCTACAAGGAAAATTGACAATTCTCTCAGATTGGCTTAGCATTTCATATTGATTTCTAATATAAATTTGACTTTTTATTCCTTTTTAGAAAATTCTGAAGAAGAAAACAAATTTAGCTTTCTTTATTCATAAATACTGAGTAAAATAAACAGAGATTTTTCTCATATTCACTGGTTTTCCAGTTTTGCTTATTAATAACAGTGGTTCACCTACAATTTTAAAAGGCAGAACCTGAAAGTATCATAATAAAACTATAATTTTAAGCCCAGTGCACCTACAGTATATTCCAGGAAAGCAACTCAATATACATAATTTCTGTCTAAATTGTATAAAATGTGGACCTGCAGTACTGCAGAAATGGCAAAGACCCAGGTTACTGATTCTATGCTTCACTGACTTTAATACTAGTCATCTACCAAGGTAATGAGGTAGAGGACAGGAAACTTAATATTAATTTTGCATGGCCAACTCAAACCTACTTTTTCACATAAAAAAAAAAACCTTTGTGATTTCACCTAAACTAATAACATTGAGGTCAAGGTATGATTCTTTGACTATTTACACAAAGAAGGGAGGTTATTTCTGTAGATGACTTACCATATCCAACATTATCCTTTGCCTAAAGCAGAACAATAAAATTGGGGTTTTGTAAAGCAGGACTATTTTTATATAAAGCTGCAGTTGGCTTCCTTTACTACAATTGATTTTTATTATATTCAATAGTCAAGGAATCTCAATGAATTTAAAGATTATCTGCAATATGTATTCTTAGAAGAAAACAGATTTCATTTAGAGAGGCCATTTGGAAACTATTTCTATAAATGCATCTCATAGTTTAATATCCTCAGGGGATGGCAGAAAACAGTATGCATTTTAAATGCTGATCAGAGCCCCAAAAATTAGGATTGTTGAAAACATAGCAGCAGTGGCTTTGAAAATAGTATGGCTTCATTAACTATTTGAGTTACTTGTGATATTGTGTCATAGAAATGTGTGTGTATTTACATATATATATATATATATATATATATATATATATATTCACACATTCAAATACTTTTGTACATAAATGTATATAAAAACATAAGTATACAAATATTATGTGTGTATGTATATATATATATATATATATATATATATATATATACATATTTTATCCCTTATTTATATTTTTGTCCTTGATCCCTTTCATGTTTCTCATGAGCAAATTTTGGTGTACCACTTTATTTTATTTCTTTTTCCTACCCTAAAATCACCTGTGAGCAAGAATGAGCAATAGCAGTGACACTTCAGCAAATACAATTTCCCATTTCTAATGTAACATTGTTGAATCCTGTCTGAAACCGCAAAAAAACTGCTAAAAGTCTTGCTCCTCCTACCTTCACTGAACCAGAAAGTAATCTCTGCCCTGATTATAACTCAGAATGTTGTAACTACCATGCTATGGTGCCTTTGAACTTGGAGTATTAAAGAAGCTTACTATTACTATATGCATACACACATACACACACAAACAAATATTACCTTATAACTGAAAAGTTCTTCATTAATGTCATCCTCCCTTCTACTATGACATTATTTTTGTAGAACAAATTTGTTTGAAAGATAAAACAAATAACTTCATCAAACTATTCATTTAAAAAATGTAAAAAACATTGCTTTTTTTCCCTGGTAATAATCTATCAAGCATAGCTTTTGTGGTTAACTTCAGAGGTGCCATTTCCAAAGTTAGTTCAGTTAATTAATTGAATAGAAGACTACAGCTCTGCAAAATTTTTTTGCTCTATTCTGTTTTGTTTTGGTAAGTTTACCTTTCTCAAGAACAAATAAAAAGGACAAAGCAACGACATAATTTCTCATTTTATGATGGGGAATTTCTTCATGTTTTTTTATCCCCCATTAATCACTAGAGACACATTACAATTAAATTCCTTCATTTGTGCACAAGCAGCCCAAAACTTTTTTGAAAAAGTTTTTTTGTTTTTAATTTCTTCATAAAAGAATAAAAGATGTCATTTGTTTGTCACATATAACTCTTTGTAGTGCTTAATATATTTTCTTTTATATGATGCAAGGAATTCATTTTTGGGGGAGAGTGATTTTTTTTTATTTTTATTTTAATGTTCACTCTCATAACCACCTAAAAGTCTTCTAGATTCACAGTACTTCAATTAAGTCAATGGTACCAGTGTCCAATAGTCTTCATCAAGATCAGCCCTAGGGCTTGGGGCAGTTAGGTGGTGCAATGGATAGAGCACTAGTCCTGAAGTCAGGAGGACCTGTGTTCAATTCCAGCCTCAGACATTTAATAATTGCCTAGTCATGTGACCTTGGGCAAGTCAATTAATCCCATTGCCTAAAATAAAAATTAGAAAAAATTATCCCTTAGAAGCAATATGAAAATGAGTGAAAAGGGGCGGCTAGGTGGTGCAGTGGATAGAGCACCGGCCCTGGAGTCAGGAGTACCTGAGTTCAAATCTGGCCTCAGATACTTAATAATTACCAAGCCGTGTGGTCTTAACCCCATTTGCCTCGAAAAAATAAAAACAAAACCAAAAAACAAGCAAACCAAAAAAAAAAAAAGAAATTGAGTGAAAAGAGTGAAAGCTTTGAATAGAATTCATTACTTCATTCACCATTTGATTGTAAATATGTTCATTAAGTAAATAACTTTTTATAGAAATAGAAAATCAGAAACTAAATTACAAATATGAAAAATCAGTCTGTTAAAAGTGTCTTTAAGAAGACAAAGCAAACTAGTTCCTTCAAAACAAAGTGGATCTTAAATAGTTTGGAAGTTCATCTCTTTATAAACTTGCACATATTTTATTGGGTCACATCTTATGTCATAATCTTATATGTAGTTAAAAATCTATCTGCCAAGATATAGGATCTTAGGATTTCCATATGGAAATGATGATAGAGATTGTAAAGTTTAACATCTTCATACTGTAGCTTAAAATAATAATAATAAAAAGAACAATAACATTAACAATAATATCAAGAAAGGTGAAGTTTATGACTAAGGAAGAGATGGAGAATATCACTAAAAATAAACTAGATGATTTTGATTACATTAAATTAAAAAGCTTTTGCACAGACAAAACCACTGTAACCAAGATAAAAAAAATGTAGTAAAATGAGAAACAATCTTCACAACTAGTATTTCTGACAAAGGACTCATTTCTAAAATATACAGAGAACTGAGTCAATTTAATAGAATAGCTAAAGTCATTCCCCAATTGACAAATGGTCAAAGGGCATTCAAAGGCAATTTACAGATGAGGAGATCATAGTGATTCATAGTCATATGAAAAATTGCTCTAAATCATTACTTATTAGAGAAATGCAAATTAAAGCTTCTCTGAGGTATCACCTCACACCTCTCAAACTGGCCAATATGACTAGAAAGGACAGTGATCATTGTTGGAATGGTTGTGGGCAATCTGGCACACTAATACATTGTTGGTGGTGCTGTGAACTCATCCAACCCTTCTGGAGAGGTATTTGGAAGTATGCCCAAAGGGCAACAAAAATGTGCATACCCTTTGATGCAGCAATACCAACTACTGGGTCTATACCCTGAAGAGATGATGAAAAAGGGCAAAAACATCACTTATACAAAAATATTCATAGCAGCCTAGTTTGTGGTGTCAAAGAATTGGAAATCAAGTAAATGCCCTTCAATTGGGGAATGGTTTAGCAAACCGTGGCATATGTATGTCATGGAAACTATCATGGAGGAATTTGCATTAACTCATGCTGAGTGAGATGAGCAAAGCCAGAAAAACATTGTACACTCTAACAGCAACATGGGGGTGATGATCAACCTTGGTGTACTAGCTCATTCCATCAATGCAACAATCAAGCACAATTTGGGACTCTCTGCAATGGAGAATACTGTCTGTATCCAGAGAAGGAACTGTGGAGTTTAAACAAAGACGGAGGACTATTACCTTTAATTTAGAAAAAACTTGATATCTTATTGTCTAATCTTGCTATCTCTTCTACTTTATGTTTCTTCCTTAAGGATGTGATTTCTCTCTCATCACATTCTGTGGGGGATGGGGGTGGGAAGTAAGCTTAGGGAAAAAATTGTAAAAATCAAAATAATCAAATAAGTAAATAATCAAAATAAGTAAAATCTTTAAAAATCTTGTAAATATTTAAAAATTTTAAAAGGAAGGCAAAGTCTCTTGGAAAACATTCCATAACTAGTAAGTAAAAGGACCACAATTTTTAAAAAAAAATTTTAAATCAGTTTTTTAATCATTTGAAATCAATTAATGGAGTTCAAAATCATTCTGTGAAGTTTGTAGGATCTGTGATCTCATTAGTGTGAGCATCCCCTCTAAAACACAACAATCCATCCATGCCTTCTTGGTCTGGTGATATATTTCTATATTATTCTCTAAATACTATATGGGAGGCCTACCTGCATGATAGAGGATTTCCTCTGAATCCTTTGACATTGATCCATTGACTATTGCTTATTCTAAAGACATCATCATCCCACTATCTTTTTTTCAGTCATACATATTACTTATGACATTTTTTTTCAATTTAACAACAATTTTTTCACATTCATTTCTTTTTAAACTATATCTTATTTTGATCCTCCACCTGGGGTGCTCTCTTTGTAGGAAAAATTACAAAATTAAAAGAAACCTTTCATAATGCTCAATTTCCATATCAGTTATTAGTAATAACATAATTAGCACAGCCCTCCATCTTTTCACAGAAAAGAGAGCACATTTTTTCAGTTCTTCTCAGGAGTCAAGATTTTCATTAAATTTTATAGTTTATGAATTGCCAAGTACTGTGCTAAATGCTTTATAAATATTATTTCATTTGATCCTCTAAATAATCCTGGGAAGTAGATATTATTATTATTCCCACTTTATAATTAAGGAAACCATGGAAAATAGAAGTTTAAGAGACTTGTTCAGAATCACACAGCTAGTTAAGTTTCTTTGACTCAATTTGAAATCAGATTTTTCTCATTCCAATCCTGGTACTCAATTAACTATGTCATCTACTACCTCTATTCACCTTTTTTCATTCTTTTTATATTGTTATAGTCACTATACATTTGATTTTTCTGGTTTATTTCAGTCTGCATTAGTTCATAGGTCTACCCATTTTCATCCGAATTCTTCCTACTTATTCTTTCTTAGATCATAATCATATTTCATTGCAATTATGTCCCAAAGTATCTTTAGCCATTAACCTTTCAATATGCACCTATTTTATTCTCAATTCTTTGCCACCAAAAAGTATGCCTATGATTATATATTGGTATAAATGAATTTTTTTCAGCTTTGACATCTTTAGGAAGTATGTGAAACTATAGCAATATATGGGTCAAAGTGACTTAAAGTCACTTTGGGGGCATAAATCTAAAGTGCTTCATAGAATTGTTGGATTGAATCAAAATGCTTCTAACAACCTGTCTCCCCATAGCCTCTCCAAAACTTGACTTATTCTATCTTGCCATTTATAGCTATTATTTAAATGTGTGCTGAAATCTAAATATTGTTTTAATACATATTAGTCTTATCAAATAGTAATGTAGAATCATTTTTCATATTATCTTTTAATACTTTTCAAATATTCCTTTGAGAACTGTTTCCTTGGTCATTTTCCCTGAGGTTGTCTATGCACACTATTCTTATACAGTTTCCCATTGTTAATGAGTAGCCAGTACTATTCTACTTAACATGTACTTCCTTCATTGTTTTTTGGGAAACATGGAATTTGATTTCTTCTTAAATTATATTATTCTATGACCTACATGCATACAAAGAAATTTATAGCAGAAATATTTTTAGTTTATTTTCATTTAATTTCTAAATGCTAAAATAATTTAAAGTATTTGAAACTCTTAACATTATTAATCATAATGAAAAAGCAAAAATTAAATCTTGCATCTTGAGAAGTCTGGAGAATTTGTTATAAAACTGATTCTTTTAGACTTTAAATCACAATAAAATTATGAGATTATGTATCACAATCCAAATTATGATAATTCCTTTCAAAACTTTTATCAAATTTATTCTCAGAAAACAGTTCCTAATTTTTTTTCCTTCAAGCTAGTTGCATATCTAAATAGCAATAGTTAGGTATCATAGGGGAAGGAGAACTGAATTTGGAGTCAGAAAGACCTGTAGTTAAATGCTGTGTCAAACAAATATTAAAGGTATGATCTTGATAAATCATATTAACATCTCTCAAAACCAGTTCTCTCATTTGAAAAATGGGAAGAATAATAATGATAATGATAATAATAATAATGATGATGATGATGATAATAATAATATCCATCTTTAATCTACATTATTCTACATTTAATCTAAAGGACATAATGTGCAAAGTGGTTTTCAAATTTTCATTTTCTTTATAAATGCTAGCTATCATTCAAAGAAGTTGCTTCTTCCTTTCCATGATGATCTGAATGAAGTTAAAAATCAGTTGGGTCAATATAAACAATTACTTGCAGATATCCTTAAGCTGATAATTGACTTAGTCTTGTTTGGTTTTGAAAAAATAATTTTTACAAAGGTTGTCAGAAACGTTTTAGCTATCAAAAAGACATGCAGTTCTATAAGTTTGTTCAATTTCAAGCCCCTTCAAAAGACTTTGGATCTTAGTCAGAGTATGAATATGGGAAAATAGGAAAAATCTTAACTTGCAATTTAGAAAGACAGTTCTCTGGTCCCAGCCCTAATATTAACTATATATGTCTTTTAACTAGGCAAAGTACTTCCTATAGTCATCTGACAGATCCAATGAAACAAACATCCTGGAAGAATCTAGCACTCTACCATGTGAGGTTAAATGGTTTTGATTATAAAATGAGGCAGTTAGACTGCATTATATCCAAGTTTCCTTTCAGCTCTTAAACTGCACAATTTAATTTCATATATAAAGAATACAAAAACAATTTCTTGCTTCATTGTTAAGTTTTTTAAAAAATATGTTACACTTGAATTTATCCTTAAACTAGTTAATACCATAGACTCAAAATACTAAATTGTCAGTAAACCACCTTTTTCTTGTGAGATTTGTTCTTTTTTTACTCACTTATAAGTTGTACAAATAATTCAGGTGGAATAGATAATTGGCTTCTCATTGCACCCTCAGATAGACTTCCTCTAGCCAGTTTGAACAATAGAATTAATGCAAACTTTCTTTGTATGGTAGTTCCACTGGGCCAGCTCAAAAATTATTGCCAATATCAGAATAGGAGGAAAGATCAATACTGTTACTATTATAAATTATTAAAACCCAATGATCTTTGTTCTATCCTAATACTTATAACTTCATTCACATAATTTATCTAATTTATAATTTTGAAACTCAAAAAGATTAGAAAAACAGATGGGAATTTTGACTTAATCTAATGCACCTGAAAGACTTTTCCATATGTCATCCCAATGCTAATTCTCCCTAGATTTGCAATAAGTTTCTGAAATTGATCTAGGATGGTGTAGGATCCTCAGTGGTCACCTTATAAAAATGATTTTTACAAAGAAAATTTAAAATTTTCAATTTACATGTTACTTTTTATTCTTCTCCAGTGCTATAGTATGATATAGTGACTATGGATTCTTTAAAACTAGACCAGCGAAGAAGTAGAACATGGTCTACCAAGCTGAATAGATTTCAAGAAAGGACTTCAATATGAAATTTGTTATTTGGGCACCACAAGAGGTGTTTCCTAGTCACTATTATTTCCTTCCCTCTTAAATTACTTCCCATTTATGCTGAGCATAACTTGTCCATTCATAATTGTTCATAAAGTATTTTTCCCACTAGCATGTAAGTGACTTGAGGAAAAGGATCATGCTTTTGGTTTTCTTCATTTTGTCAATACTTGGTGCAATGTCTAACATAATAAATGCTTAATAAATAGTTTTTTATTGACTGAGCAGTCTAGGTAAATTTGAAGGTTTATCACCAGAATTTTGGAGAACCAGTAAGGTGTTTTCCCTTTCCCGGTATCTTATAGAACCATCACTTGAGTTTGTAAGGATTTGTGTTCAACTTTGGTGAAGCAAATATTTGTGAAGATGAATTAAAGTAGCACTAAAATATAATAGTATTTTATTTCATTAAGTTATTTTTCATCAAAAATATTATTTTAAACTTAAAACTGTACCTAGTCTATTGGGACACCCAACATGGATTAATTATTTACTCTGATCAAGCATTTATCAAGGGTTCACAGAAGACCACTCAGTTATCACATTTTATATGTGAAATGCCACATTGCCATTTGGTTTTGAAAGCAACACATTAATTTAGCATATGCTATCTTTAAGTCATATTTATAGAAATTTTTCCAAAGCTTAGAGAGTTTTATAGTTGAAGGCCAAAAACCTGTATCATATTTGCCCAGATAAAATAATCCAGTCCTTTTTCTTTGCTTATTGTTATTTCTTATTTATTTTTAAAATAAATCTAAAAAGACATTCAGTCAAGATGGCAAAGAGAAGACAGGCTCTGTGTTAAGGTCTCTGGAGCTTCCCTCATATATAATATGAAACAAACCTCTTAACAGAAATACTATCAACAAAACCCAGAAAGAGAACCTAGGAGAAGAACATGTACCTCAGGGTTTGTCTTCTGGGATCGTGGGTGAGCCAGGCATAGAAAGCAGACTCCTATGGTAGCACATGACAGGGTGAGAGCCTGAGGCAGTACTAGCCTGATCAGCCACAGAGGCATGAGCCAACTGGGGAGTAGAGGCATTGGTTGTGACACTGACAGTCTGGAGCTTATCTGCAGGGCTTGAGGGTGAGTTCCAGTCTGGGAAAGTTGCAGGCATGGATCCCTGTACTTCTCTGGTATAGAAGAACTCAGAGTCCATCCCTTCATTTCAACTGAAGCCTCTTCCCAGAACAAACACAATCACAGCCAACATCCACCCCAGCCTCAGGTGTGAGCAGCAAAGCTCCCTCAGCTGCTAATAGGAAAAGGAATTACCTTACCCTAGGGCATTGTCCACCATTGTTCAAAGATAAAAGTATTCAGCAACTTTAACCACCCCCTCCAGTCCAAGGGAGAGGACCTCAAATGAAGGTCACAGACACTCCAAAGAAAGCACCCAGTACCCCCTACTGGTCTGCCCACTTTGAGTTACTAAATCCAGTGAGTAAAGTCTCTAGGGATCTCAACACCAAACCTCTGTGAACCAGCCCTTCCTCCAACACAAGATCATAGGAAAGGAGGCTCTATAGAAAAATTCCTAGAAGGAAAAGACCCTAACTCAGAGAGACCTAGAACCTCTAAGGGGAATATGATCTGGTCTCCAGCAGAGAAAGACTTCCTTGAAGAAATCAGGAAGGAGTTTAAAAATCAATTTGAAAATTTGAGAAAGACAACACCTTGCAAGAAGAAAATAAATCATTGGAAAATGCAACTGGACAAATGCAACAAAGAAAATAATTTTCTCAAAACCTCAATTGGTCAAATGGAGAACTCTTTCAAAAATAGAATTGACCAATTGGAAAAGGAGTTGCAAAAGATAAATGAAGAAAATTCTTCTCTAAAAAAAAAGATTGGAATCTGTGGAAACTAATGACTTCATGAGACAGCAAGAGTCTGTTAAACAAAACCATAAAAATCCAAAAAATAGAAGAAAATGTAAAATACCTCATCAGTGAAACCACTGACCTCAAGAATAGATCAAGAAATGATAACCTAAAAATTATTGGTCTTCCTGAAAACACTGAAGAGAAAAAAAAGTCTGGACTTAATATTACAGGATTAAGTGATGGAAAACTGTCCTGATATCATGGAACCAGAGGGCAAAATTGTTATTGAAAGAATACATCCAGCCCCTCCAAAAAGAGATCCTAAATTGAAAGCACCAAGGAATGTTGTGGCCAAATTCCAGAAGTATCAGATAAAAGAGAAAATCCTGCAAGCAACCAGAAAGAAACAATTTAGATACCAAGGAGCCACAGTAAGGATTACACAGGACCTGGCTGCAACAACATTAAGGGATTGAAGGGCATGGAATCCAATATTCCAAAAAACAACAGAGCTTAGAATGCAGCCAAGAATCATTATCCTGCAAACCTGAGCCTTCTCTTCCAGGGCAAAAGATGGACATTTAATGAAATAGGAAATTTCCAACTTTTCCTGCTGTAAATACCAGAGATTTATGAAAAATTTGGACTTCAAACAGGAGACACATGAAAGCTTTATAAAAGGAGGGGGTGTTAAAAAAAGAAAAAAAACTGCTATCCAGTATGATAAAACTGGTTATATCCCTCCCTACCTGGGAGAAAGACTTTTCTAATTCTTGACAACTGTAACTATTAGAGAGTATACATTTCACTAGAAGTGATGTACACTCATGACTTATTCAAGAAACTTCTATCCAGTAAGATGAAACTGTCTATATCCCCACTTGGGAGAAAGATTCTAATAATTCTCAATAACTGTAATTCTATTAGAAAGAATATACTTAGCCAGCAGAGATGGACACTCATGAATTTTCTGTAATTCAGAATGATTTAAAACAATACCTCCTTAAAAAGGACAGTAAAGAGAAGGGAGGATAGAGAAGACTGAATGGGCTAAATCTCATTACATTAAGAGGCACAAAAGACATATTGCAATAGAGGGGAAGAAGGGAGGAGGTGAGAACTACCTGAATCTTACTCTCATCAGATTTGGCTTAAAGTTGACATAACACTCAATTAAGATAAGGAAGTTATCTTACCTTTCAAATATTAAAAGGGGGAAAGTTGAGGAAAGGAGTAAAAGGGGAATCAACAGAAGGAAGAGGAGGAAGAAGGGGCAAAGGGAAAGGTGAAAAAAGAGAGGAGGTTATATATAGAAGGGAAAACACACTGAAGGTGGTAGTAGTCAGAAACAAAACACAGGGGAATATGGTTAAAGAGAAAAAAGGGGGGAAATACAAAAAGAGGGAAGATAGTATGAAGAGCAATAAAGAGCTATTAATTATAACTTTGAATGGGAATGGGATGAACTCTTCCCTTAAAACATAAGAAAATTACAGAATGGATTAAAAACCAGAATCCTTCAATAAACTGCTTACAAGAAACTCATTTGAAGCAGAGAGATGGATATAGAGTTTAGGTAAAAGGTTGGAGCAAAATATATTTTGCTTCCTCTGAACTGAAAAAAGCAGGGCAACAATCCTTATCTCAGACAAAGCTGCAAAAGTAGATAGCATTAAAAGATATAAGGAAGAAAACTATATCCTCTTAAAATGTACCATAGAAAATAAAGTAATTTCAATAACAAATATTTATGCAACCAGTGAGAGAAGTTGAAGGAGTTACAGGAAGACATAGACAACAAAACTCTACTAGTGGGAGAACTCAACCTCTCAGTCTCAGATTTAGATAATTCCAACCATAAAATAAACAAGAATGAAATTAAGGAGGTAAATAGATTGTTAGAAAACCTAGGCATGGGGGCACCTAGGTGGTGTAGTGGATAAGGCACTGGCCCTGGAGTCAGGAGTACCTGGGTTCAAATCTGGTCTCAGACACTTAATAATTACCAAGCTGTGCAGCCTTGAGCAAGCCACTTAACCCCATTTGCCTTGCAAAAACCTAAAAAAAAAAACAAAACAACCTAGGCATGATAAACCTTTGGAGGAAACTGAATGGGGTTAGAAAAGAATATACTTTTTTTCTGTAGTACAGCACACTTATACAAAAATTGACCATGTACTAGGACATAAAAACCTAATAATCAATTGCAGAAAGACAGAAATAGTGAATAAATCTTTCTCAGATCGTAATTCAATAAAAATCACATGCAATATTGGGTGATATAGACCCAAAACTAATTGGAAACTAAATAACTTCATTTTAAAGAATGAGTGGATTAAATAACAAATTATAGAAAGAATTATTTCATCCTAGAAATGACAATAATGTAACAACATGCGAAAACCTCTGGGATGCACTCAAGGAATCTGTCAGGGGATATATTATATCTTTAAATGCTTATATGATAAATTAGAGAAAGAGGAAATCAATGAACTAAATAGTCAACTAAAAAATTAGAGAAAGAACAAATTAAACATTCCCAGTTAAATACCAAATTAGAAATCTTAAAAATTAAAGGAAAAATTAGTAAAATTGAAAGCAAGGAAACTACTAAACTAATAAATAAAAGCAATAGTTGGTTTTATGAAAAAAAGCAATAAAATTGGTAAACAGCTGCTCAATTTGATTAAAAAAGGAAGAAAACCAAATTGTTAGTATCATACATGAAAAATGTGAAATCACCACCAATGAGAAGGAAATTAAAGTAATACTTTGGAATTATTTTGTCCAATTCTATGCCAATGAATGTGGTGATCTAAGTGAAAGGGATGAATATTTGCAAAAATATAAGTTGCCCAGGTTATATGAGGTGGAAATTAAATATGTCAATAACCCTATCTCAGAAAAAGAAATTCAACAAGTCATTATTGAACTCTCTAAGAAAACATCTCCAAGGCCAGATGGATTCACACATCAATTCTATCAAACCTTTAAAGAATAATTGGTTCCAATTCTTTGGAAAAATAGGTGAAGACACACTTCTGCCCAACTCTTTCTATGACACCAATATGTTGCTGAAACCTAAACCAGGGAGAGTTAAAACAGAGAAAGAAAACCATAGACCTATCTCCCTGATGAATATAGATGCAAAAATCTTAAATAAAATCTTAGCAAAATGACTACAAGTTACCACTAGGATAACACATTATGACCAAGTAGGATTTATCCCAGAAATTCAGGGTGGTTTCAACATTAGGAAACCTGTCTGGAGAATTAATTATATCAATAACAAACCTATCAGAAATCATATTATATCAATAGATGCTTAAAAAGCTTTTGACAAAACTTAAACTCTACTCCTACTAAAAACACTAGAAAGCATGGGAATAAATGAATTGTTCCTTAGAATAATAAGCAGTATATATATATCTGAACCCATCAACAAGCATTATATGCAATGGGGATAGTCTAGAGGCATTCCCAATAAGATAAGGAGTGAAACAAAGATGCCCATTATCACCACTACTATTTAATATAGTATTAGAAATGTTAGCTATAACAATAAGAGAAGAAAAAGAAATTGAAGGAATTAGAATTTGGAAGGGAAAGACAAAACTCTCACTGTTTGCAGATGGCATGATGGTATACCTACAGAATTCCTAAATGTCATCTAAAAAACACCTTGAAGTAATTAGAAACTTTAGTAGTCACAGGATATTAAAAAAACCCTCATAAATCTTCAACAATTCTATGTCTGACTAGCAAGATGCAGCAGAAAGAGCTAGTAAGAGAAATCTCATTCAAAGCATCTTCAGAAAATATAAAATAACTGGGAGTCTATCTGCCAAGGCAGACTCAGAAACTTTATGAAAACAATTGCAAAACACTTCTCACACAAAAATAACCAGATTTAAATAACTGAGCAAATATCTGCTGCTCATGACTAGGCTGAGCTAATATAATAAAAATGGCAATTCTACCAAAATTAAACTACTTGTTTAGTGTCCTAGCAATCAAAATTTTAGTAAATTACTTTAATGAGTTAGAAAAAAACTGTAAGTAATTTCATATGGAGAAATGAATAATTGAGAATCTCCAGGGATTTAATGAAAAAAGTGCAAAAGAAGGTGACTTAGCCCTACCAGATCTAAAATTATATTATAAAGCCTCAGTCATCAAAGTTGCCAGGTATGAGCTAAGAAATAGAGTGGTAGATCAGTGGAAAATACTAGGTGCAATAGCAGGAATAGTAATCTGCTGTTTGAAAAACCCAAAGAATCCAGCTACATCCTAACAGCAGCATGCAAGTGATGGTCAACCTTAATGGACTTGCTCATTCCATCAGTGAAACAATCAGGCACAGTTTGGGGGTATTTGCAATGGAGAATGCCATCTGTATCCAGAGAAAGAATTGTGGAGTTTGAACAAAGACCAAAGACCTTTAATTTTTTTAAAAAAACTGTTATCTTACTATGTAATTTTGCTATCTCTTATACTTTATTTTTCTTTGTTAAGGATATGATTTCTCTTTCATCACATTCAACCTAGATCAATGTATAGCATGGAAACAATGTAAAGACTAACAGACTTCCTTCTGTTGTGGGTGGGGGGAGGCAAGTGTAATTTGGGGAAAATTATAAAATTCAAAAGAAATAAAATCTTTCAAAAAAAATCTAAAAATATCAGAAGCTCATTTTTCAAAAGGAAAAAGATTTCCTGAAAATCAAGTCTCTGGTTTTTCAAAAGGGGCAACAGAGAAATGAAATTATACCTACTAAGACAAACATGTCCTTCATGAGAAGAGAAATCATTTTTTTCAATATATATATATATATATATACATATATATATATGTATATACATATATATATATATATATATATATATATATATATATATATATATTTGCTCGGTCATTCTCAAAGACTTAGTATTGTCTGAAGTGGAAACAAAGCCCTGTGCTAGGTGCTGTGAGAGATATGAAATTTTGATAACATTTATTTCTGCCCTCATGGATATTTTAATCCAATAGAAGCATAAAACACAAATATATTTAGCAGTGGTGTGATCAGGAATAGTGTTATTTTGATATATTGAATAGCCAGATAGTCTATGTTTGCCAGTCTAAATTGCTCATTCTTATTTTTGGCCAATCAGCAAGCATTTATTAAGTGTTCACTATGCTACAAACACTGTCTTCTCAACCTTGGAAGAAGCTTCCTCTTCTATCTCTTCTAAGAATTAAATGAAGAAGAAAGTGTCAAAGTAATTGTTTTCAGCAAAACCCTAGAGTCTGTCTAAATATATATGTGTGTGTGTGTGTGTGTGTGTGTGTGTGTGTGTGTACATATGCCAACTTTCTCTCTCTGTCTCTCTCTGTCTCTCTGTCTCTCCGTGTGTGTGTGTGTGTGTGTGTGTGTGTGTGTGTGTGTGTGTGTGTGCTATAAAATTTGCCTCTATATATGCTTAACAACTGGCTTATCCCTATCTTTGTATTCTTACTTTTTACTTCAACATACACTTAGTAGTTCAATCGTACCAGGCTATTAGTTGTTCCTTATAAATAATACTCTATTTCCTTCCCATCTCCAAATATGAAATTTCCTGCCCCTCCCATCCTCTTGGAATCCCTGGATTTTATCTTTGTTCAGCTCAAGTCTTACTTTCACTTATTCCTTAAGCTGCTAGTATGTTCTCTACCAAAGCTATCTTACATTTGCTGTATATATTCATTATATATTATTGCATAAGTTATTTATCAAATTTAATACATTAATACAACAGAACATAAGCTCCTTGAGGACTGGGATTGCTCACATTCACATTCTTCTTTGTAGCACTAAAGCTTAACATAGTTCTAGTCATATACTAGGTATATAAAAAATGCCTGCTGATTGATTGAGTCATTAAGTGTTATAAAGAAAAAGAAAAGCAGATTCAAAAAATCTCAGCCAGATGGTTCTGTGATTTCTGTGAAAATAGGCACATTTGAAACCATTAGCCATTAAGTGATTAGCTTAAAAAGATGCAATTAAGGACAAATTAGGGTTCAAGACAACAGACTGGGAGGGCAAAACTAATACCAATTACTTCTAATTAAAATTAACCTTTCCCAATGTTATATAGGTAGTAAAATCACCAAATAAGTAGGAAGGCCAGAAAGCAGTAGCTTTCACAATAACTAGTTTAATGGAAATGCTCCTTTGTCAAAAGTCTTATCTCTAAAATTGAAATCTTGAGTTAACTGGGAATTAGAATCACAGATCCATAAAACATTGAAATGTAGAGATTACCTTCCCTAGACAAGCCATTTAAGCTTTTCTAACCTCAGTTAGATAATTTGTTAAAAGCAGAGATAATCAAACCTAGGAGTGAAGAACAAATAAGAATATCTATATGTGTATGTATATAAATATACATATTTATAGTATAATGCTTTGCTTGAAGCAACATATAAATGCTAGCTATTTTTATCCAGTATTTTCAAGCTCCTTGTCCATATTGTAGATATGGAAATTGAATTCCAGAAAGTTTTAGAGATTTATCTGAAGTAGCAAAGCTGATTGATTATTGATAGAGTTAGGACCAGATGCTAGTTTCTATTTCCTATTCTCCTACATCCTGTTTTCATGCTAAGATTGTATCAATACAAATTCAGCTTCAGAGTTCTGCAGTCATGCCTGATGATTGGTGGTGAATGATTCCCCAGATTGTGCAGAGTACCTTGTTCATAATTCTATAGTATTTATCATGTATTTGATCCTAGAAATCTATATATAAACCTCATCCACCAGTAAAATTTCAACTCCAAGGATCACGTTATATTCATTTCTGCATCTTCCTTAGTGAATATTTAGTATCTTTTGAGCAGAATTTAAATTGTCAGAAATTTAAAGTCAGTGTTAGTCTGTTTTCTCTATTCTTTCTTTGGGTTTTTCTTTAAGTTCATTTTATTCTGATGATTATTTAAAAGAATGTTTTTTGATGAATATTTAGTTCATTTACAATTATTAGTTCATGAAAACAAGGTCTTGAATTATTAAACAACTTTGAAAATTTCCTTTGAGTCTCTTTTCCTAGAAATAGATATTTATGATTTTGAAAAGCAAACAACCTTGAACTCTCAAAGGTCTGGATTCAGTTACAAACTGATCAATGAGGAGGTTCACATACATTATGCATATAAATAACATTTTCTAAATCACCTCATCCTCTCTTACATATGAAAGTTAATAAAGCTATTCATCTATCAGTCAAATAAGAATAATATATGTTTAAAAATACCCAGATAATTGGCATTGTAGATTATAAAACTTTAGAGAATCATTACAGACTGGTAAAGAATATGCATTTTATTAATCAGTCATCAAAAGTGTCTGGTGTTGGCTAAGAAATATAGTGGTGGATCAGTGGAATAGATTAGATGCAATAGCAGGAAATAATTATAGTAATCTGCTGTTTGATAAACCTAAAGAGTCCAGATTTTGAGATTAAAAACTCTCTCTTCCATAAAAATTGTTGGGAAAATTGGAGGTTAGTATGGTAGAAACTTAGATTAGAACAATACTTCACATCCTATACCAAGATAAGATCAAAATAGATAAGTGATTTAGACATAAAAGACAATATTATAAGCAAACTAGGAGATCAAGGAATAGTTTACCTATCAGATCTATGGAAAGGGAAAAAGTTTATGACCAAAGAAGAGATGGAGAACATCATTAAAATGAAACTAGATAAGTTTGATTACATTAAATTAAAAAAAAAACTTTCGCACAGATAAAACTACTCTAACCAAGATCAAAAGTAATGTAGTAAATTGGGAAAAAATTTTTACAACTACTTTTTCTGACAAAGAATTCATTTCTAAAATAGAGAACTGAGTAAAATTTATAAAAAAAAAAACAAGATATTCCCCAATTGATAAATGGTCAAAGGATATGCAGAGGCAATTTACAGATGAAGAAATCAAATCAATCAATAATCATATGAAAAAAATTGCTCTAAATCATTCCTTATTAGAGAAATACAAACTAAAGCATCTCTCAGCACCTCACACCTCTCAGACTGACTAATATGACCAGAAAGGACAATGATCAGTGTTGGAAGGATGTGGAGAATCTGGGACACTAATATATTGTTGGTAGAGCTATGAACTCATCCAACCTTTCTGGAGAGCAATTTGGAATTATGCCCAAAGGGCAACAAAAATGTGCATACCCTTTGATACAGCAATACCACTACTGAAGAGATCATGAAAAAGGGTAAAAACATCACTTGTACAAAAATATTTATATCAGCTGTTTGTGGTGGCAAAGAATTGGAAATTGAGTAAATGTCCATCAGTTGGGGAATGACTGAACAAATTGTGGTGTATGTACATTTGGAATCACTATTGTTCTACAAGAAACCAAGAGGGATGGGAATTCAGAGAAACCTGGAGGGATTTTCATGAACTGATGCTGAGCGAGATGAGCAGAACCAGAAGAACACTGTACACCATAACATCAACATGGGGTTAATGATCAATCTTAATGGACTTGCTCATTCCATCATTGCAACAATCAGGGACAATTTTAGAGTATCTATGATGGAGAATGCTATCTGTATCCAGAGAACGAATAGTGGTGTTTGAACAAAGACCAAAGTCTATTACCTTTGATATAAAAAAATCCCATAATCTTATTATGCAATTTTTCTATCTCTAATAGTTTATTTTTTCCCTTAAAGATATGATTTCTCTCTAAACACATTCAACTTAAATCAAAGTATAGCATGGAAACAATGTAAAGATTAACAGACTGCCTTCTGTAGGGGATGGGTGGTGGGAAGCAAGATTAGGAGAAAAATTGTAAAATAAATTAAATAAATAATTTTTTTAAAAAGAATATGCATTTTAAATTAGAAAACAAATAATCCATATACTATGCAAAATGCTGATCTACAGCCTATATGGAGTCATTTTAATTACTTGGCAGTTTTCATTAATTTATAAACCAAATTAAGCCTAAATCAAAATAAGAAGCTATGAAAGTTATACTTTTCCTGGATGAAACTTTATCCTAAAATATCTGGGTAAAACCACAAGCTGCATTTGGTTTCTGTGGAAGTAAAAGTATTCAGAGAAAAGTGTCATCGTGGTCCAAGAGCTAGTCTCAGAATCAATCAGAGTAAGTATATAAGCAGATACAGTGGATGGTGTGTTGGCTTAGAACTTTGAAACAGCTGAATTTAAATGACTCCAGTTACTTGCCAGTTGTGTCACCCTGGGTAAGTGCATTAATTTTTGCATGTCTCAGTTTACTCAAATGTAAAATAAGGATAATAGCAGCTCACTACCAGTATAGTTATAAGAATAAAATAATTTATTTGATTATATATATCTCTATCTAAATCTATCCATATATTTATATCTATATTTGTAAGGATTCTTTAGGACGTCTGGACATTATAGGCACTTAATAAATGCTTACTCCCTACCTTTCACCATCATTGTTTAGAGATGGGCTTAGACATTTAGTTTGATTTCCAATAAATTGCATAAGCTCTAAACTTCAGTTTCTTCATCTGTAATAAAAGGGAAATCCTACATCCCCAGGTTCTTGAAAAGAAAGATTTGTAAACATTAATGAGCCAAGTAAATGTGAATTATTAGCAGTGATATGGTTTTATTCATATTTCTCAAAATAGCAGAATATCATGTTTGAAAGAGGCTTCAATACCACTAGTTCTAATACTTAAATAACATTTCATCTTCCAGAATCTGCTTGTAGAGCTCCAATGAAGGTGAACTCACCAACTCCTATGACAATCCATTCTACTTTTACATAGCTCTTATTATTCGGAGGAACAGTTAGGTGGTATAGTAGATAGAGCTCTGGAGTCAAGAGGACTTAAGTTCAAATCTGGCCTCAGACACTAGCTTTATGACTCTGGGAAAATCACTTCACCTTGCTTACCTCAGTTTCCTCATTTGCAAAATGAGCCAGGGAAGGAAATGGTGAACAACCTCCAATATCCTCCCCAAGAAAACCTCAAATGAGGACATGGAGAATTAGGCATGACTGAACAACAAATATTTATTTATTACTGATAATAGTTATATTAGAATGGCTTTTGCCATTCTAGGAAGCTCTTTGGAATAGACTTTGCAAAACTACTTCTCTGGATTTTTATAAATGACCACATGGAAGCTAATATTTAATCACTGATCATGACTTTGGAACAGTAAAGAAATAAATGATCTCTTTACCTAATGAACACAATTCAATTATCTATCCCACACAGAGTAGGTACTGGGAAATGGAATTTTAGATTTTTGTGCTTTAAGAATTTACCAATATAATATACCAAATTTCCATGTATAAGATACACCCTTTTTCAAAAAATTTGGGATTTAAAAACTGGAAGCATATGATACAGTGGTTGTAAATTTTTGTAATTGTATTTCCTGCTTTTTTGAGGTTGTTTTTGCACTCATTGTTTCACATTTGTTGCTGTTATAACTAGTTACATTCTGCCATGTTCTGCCCAGAAATGGCTCAGAAAATATTTTTTGTATAGTGCTGAATTCAAGTAAAAAGTGATCCAGTTTGCAAAAGTGAACGAAACATCAGTTTGATCTTCTTCCTATTGAGAAAACAATCCCAGACTGGCTATGGAAACAAAAAACCCCACTGAAAATACCATGACAGAAGGCCATGAGAGGCAAGTCAGCAAAATGGTCTGATTTAGAGAGGGAATTGAAGAGATGGATTGAAGAGCAAAGGGCAAGTGGAATTCTTCTTTCCACAAAGATGGTTCAGTAGGAGACAAGAACAACTGCTGATGAAAAAGATGTGACTGATTTCAAAGGACACAAATTGTTGCTTCAGGTTCATGAAATGGAATGGACTGAGCATTTGTCCATGCCCAGACTTGCACAGAGAATGTTTGTGGTCAACCACAGACCAGAACACAGGCAGCATATAGAGCCTCTCCTAGGACAGTGATTCTTCATCAAACACAGATGAAGACAAGCTAATGGATGGGAGCTTTTACAGTGATGAGGAATTGTATGAATTTTTATGATGAACAAAACTTGAGTTTAATAATTTTATGTGACACATTTTTCAAATTTCAGGTCCCAAAATTAAGGTGCATCTTATATATGGTATATGCCATATATTTGTTATGTGCCAGTATCAGCCCCAGGTAGGGTCCATCAATAGGCTTGCTAAGGTCCTGTAAGTAAAATTGACATTGTTGACTGAATTCTTTCCTGCTTAAAAACTAAACGGTACTACAAAATTCCAATACAACTGAAACTTGAGAATAAAACAAGAATCCAATACTAGACAAATTAATGACTATAGATTCAGAGGTAGAAAACAGCATCAGAGATGAAAGGAGAGACAAAGAGACAAAATTTATAATTATGCTGGTCGAAGAAACAAAATGGTTTTTCCAGCATATTAGTTTAGAAAGAAGACAGTTTTTAACTATAGAAGATTAAAAGTTCTTTTATTTATTGATTTCCATTCTAACTTGGTATAGTCATAGAGAACAAGAGTCATACAATAATAGAATATATTGATAGTTGTAAGAAACTGTTGGCCCAGGGGCAGTTAGGTGGCACAGTGGATAGAACACTGGCCCTGGAGTCAGGAGTACCTGAGTTCAAATCCAGTCTCAGATACTTAATAATTACCTAGATGTATGGCCTTGGGCAAACCAACTAATCCATTACCTTGCAAAAACCTAAAAAAAAAAAAAAAAGAAATTGTTGACCCCCTTTAAAGGATTTAATGGAATATAAGGGAGGATAAACTTGAAAAGTAACCAGTTGACCACACCCCTATGAAGTTTAACAAACTAATTCTTCCAATATCTGAAATTCCAGAATTTGAGATTATGCAGAGCCAACAATTAAGGAAGTAATAGTTCTTGGGTATGGAAGGAAGGAATAGCTCAATCTTCCCCCTAAAGTTGCCCAATATGACTTCTAGTAGCAGAACTATTGATCCAGAGAGATATGCTCCATCGAAATGTTGAGGATTCAGTTCAGGCAAGTACAGTTGAAAAAACAGTCACAGACAGCAACAAAGGAGTGGCTGTGTGAGGTCTGCTCCTAGAAGTGAAAATTCTAGCAGCAGAAAAGAAAGTTGGCTACTGATGGAAATAAGTACTAACCCCAGTATTTGAGACTTGATTGATAGAATGAATTCCATAGAAAGAGAAAAGAATCAAGGCTCTGATGTACTAAAGAAATTATTTCCTTGATGACAGGTGTTCCTTATATGCTTGTCTCATTACTATTAAAGTCTAAGTTTGTATTCTCTCTTTCCATGGATTCTAAATGTATAGAAAATATGTTCTTAGGTATGCTTGGACAATGTTTTATGCCTATCATTTTTATTAGGTTCTCAGTATATATCTTTGCTAGAACTAAATTATCTTTACTCTGTTATGAGAAAAGGCTCCTGAATTATATACACTAAGTGTTGTGTGCTCAAAGAGCACACCTGTGAATTTCAAATTGGTGGGAGAGGGCAAGGGGAATATCCCAGTTGGGTTGCTATATTAGAAAAGTTCAATTTTTATTTCCTTTGAGCATCCAAATAATTATGATGCAGCCTTTGAAAGTTTCTAGGTCCACACAATCTCACTTTCAGGGCTTCACTTCAGGGACAGAACCCAGTTAACTTCAAACTCCAGAAATCTATTTCCATTCAAAGACTGTTGCACATATTTCCAGATACTCTTTTAAAAAAATAATAATTTATTTATTTTTCCAACTACATAAGGCAATAGTTTTCAAAAATCATTTTATTTGCAAAGTTTTGAGTTACTTTTTTCTCCTTCGTTCTCTTCCTCCTCCCACCCGCGACAGAAAGCAATCTATTATAGACTATGTAGGCATAACCGTGGTAAACATAGATTTACATTGATCATATTGTGAAAGAGGAATCTTATCAGAATTGAAAAAAATTAGAGAAAGAGAAAAAAGCATAATTTCTAAGACAACTTTTAAAAATTGAAGATAGTAAGCTTTGGTCTGCATTTAAATTCCACATTCTCTGAATATGGATGCTATTTTCCATCACAGGTCTTTTAGAAGTATCACTGATTGTCGTACTGCTGAAACAAACACATCCATCATAGCTGATCATCACCCATTGTTTCTGTTGGTGTGTATAATGTTCGTCTGGTTCTGCTCACATCACTCAGAATGAGTTCGTGCAAGTTTTTCCAGGAGATTCTGAAGTCCCATTCCTTATGATTTCTTAATGAACAATAGTGTTCCATTATGTACCTATACTACAATTTGTTCAGCCATTCCCCAATTTACCATTCTTAAAATAACTGCTTGTAAATATTTTTGTACATGTGGGTTTTTTCCCTTTTTTAATCTCTTTGGGACCCAGACCTAGTAGCATTATTGCTGTATCAAAGAGTATGAACAGTTTTATTGTTCTTTGTTCTATGCACAGTTCTATTGTTCTTTGGACATAATTCCAAAAATCTCTCCAGAACAATTGGATCAGTTCACAATACCACCAATAATGCATGGTATCCATGTTTTCCCTCATCCCCTTCAAAATTGGTCATTTTCCTTTTTAGTCCTATTAATCAATCTAATAGGTGGTATCTCAGAGTTGTTTTAATTTTCATTTCTCTAATCAATAATGATTTAGTGCATTTTTCATATGACTAAGGATAGCTTCAATTTATTCATCTGAGAACTACTTTTTCACATCCTTTGAACATTTATCAATTGAGAAATGACTTAGATTGTTACAAATTTGATTTACCTCCATATATATATATTTCAGAAATCAGTCCTTTATCAGAAACAATAGTAGTAAAAATTGTCTTTCTAACTTAACTATGTTTCTTTTAATCTTGGTTACATTGGTTTTATTTGTGTAGAAGTATGAATTTAATGCCATCAAAATAATCCATTTTACATTTTAAAATGTTCTCTATCTCTACTTGGTCATAAACTACTTCCCTTGGTAAACTATTTCTTTTTCTCCTAATTGGCTTGTGATATAATATAAATTCTGCACCATTTTGACCTTATCTTGGTATAGAGTTTGAGGTGTTGGTTTATGCTACATTCTGTCATATTAATTTCCATTTTCCAGCAGTTTTTATGAAAGAGTTAGTTCTTATCCAAGGAGCAAAAGTTTTTAGGTATATTAAATAACAGATTACTATAGTCATTTACTACTGTTTCACTTGCACATAATCTATTCTACTGATCCATCACTTGATTTCTTAGCTACTACCAAACAGTTTTGACGAATGATACTTTATAAAATAATTTTAGAGCTGGTATAAGTGTACTATTTTCTTTTTTCATTTTTTTTCATTTTTTTCACTAATTTCCTTAATATTCTTGACCTTTAATTCTTTCATATGAATTTAGTTACTATTTTTCTACCTCAATAAAGTAATTTTTTGGAAGTTTGTATGGCACTGAATAAGTAATTTAATTAAGATAGAATTGTCTTTTTAACTATACAAGCTTGATCTATCTACCAGTAATTGATATTTGCCCAGTAATTTAGATCTGATTTTAATTGTGTCAAAAGTGTTTTATAGTTTTCTTCATAAAGTTTCTGAGTTTGCCTTGGCAGATAGACTTTCATGTATTTTAGGTTATGTACAGTCATTTTAAATGGAATTTCTCTTTCTGTCTCTTACTGCTGCTTCTTATTAATATTATGGAGAAATGCTGATAATTTATGATGGTTTATTTTATATCCTGCAACTTTGCAAAAGTTCCTAATTATTTCAAGTAGCTTTTAGATCATTTTCTAGGGTTCTATAAGCATACCATCTTATCATCTGCAAAGAGTGAGTTTTGTTTCTTCATTACCTATTCTATTTTCTTCAATTTCTTTTTCCTCTCATTGCTAAAGCTAACATTTCTAATAAAAATTGAATGATGGTGGTAATAATGGGCACCCCATTGTTTTTGGGAATGCTTCCAAGTTGATCTCTGTTGAATATAATGCTTTCTCATGGTTTTTAGATAGAACTTATAACTTTAAAGGAACATTTTATTTATTCCTATGCTCTCTATCATACTGCATTTTGTCAAAAGCTATTCAGTATCTATTGAAATAATCATATGATTTCTGTTAGGTTTATTTTTAATATGGTCAATTATACTGATCATTTTCCTAATATTGAATCAACCTAATGATAACTTGCTGTAATCACTTTTCTAATATTATTTTTTTAATTATGCATCTATTTCATTAGGGGAATTGGTTTATAATTTTCTTTCTCTCTCTGTCTTGACATTTTCTGGTTTATGTATCAGCAACATATTACTGTTTTAGAAGAAATATGAAAGAACTCTGCAAATTTTTTTCCAAATAGTTCATATACACTTAGAACTATCCTTTGAATTTTTTGTAGAATTCACTTGTGATTCCATCTGACCCTAGAGATTTTTCCTTAGGCAATGCTTTGATGACTTATTCAATTTCTTTTTCTGGGATGGGGTTATTTGTATTTAATTCCTTTTCTTTTAATTTGGGCACTTCATATTTCTCTAAATATTCATCCATTTCACTTGGATTGTCAAATTTACTGGCTTACAATAGGGCAAAAAAACTCCAAATTATTATTTTCATTTCCTCCTCATAGGTGATTAATTCATCTTTTTCATTTTTGATACTGGTAACTTGATTTTCTTCTTTCTCTTTTTTAAACAAATTAACCAAACATATATCTACTTTGTTTTGTTTTTTCATAAACCAACTCTTAGTTTTTATTAGTTCAATAGTTTTCTTAATTATGATTTTATTAATTCCTCCTTTTATTTCAGATTTTCTAAATTGGTATTGGTATTTAATTAGGGATTTTTAATTTGTTCCTTCTCTATTTTTTTAAGTTTCATGCCCAATTCTTTCCTATCTTATTCATGTAAGCACCTAATTTCCCCTAATAACTGCTTTGGCTGTATCTCATAAGATTTGGTATCTTGTCTCCTTGTTGTCATTGTTATGGATGAAATTATTCACTATGTCCATTATTTGTTGTTTGACCCACTCACTTCATTCTTTAAAATTATGCTATTTAATTTCCAATTAATTTTAGGTCTATCTCTCTATAGCCCTTTATTGCATGTGATTTTTATGGCATCATTATCTGAAAAGGATGTATTTAATATTTCTCCTTTCTGCATTTTATGATCAGGTTTTAATGCCCTAATCCATTGTCAGTTTTTATGTAGGTGCTATGTATAACAGATAAAAAAGTACATTCTCTTTTATTCCCATTCAGTTTTCTCCAGAGGTCTATCTTAGCTAATAGTTAAACATTCTAGTCTCCTTTTTAACTTCTTTTATTTTATGGTTATTTCTCTAATTCTGAGAGAGGGAGATTGAAATCCCTCAACAGTATAGTTTTGCTTTTTATGTCTTCTTGTAACTCATGTAAGTTCTCCTCAAAGAAGATGGATGCTTTAACAATTTGTGCATACATATTTAGCATTGAAATTACTTCTGTGTCTATGGTACATTTTAGAAGATTGTAGTTTCCTTCCTTATCCCTTTTAATGATATCTATTTTTGCAATAGCTTTGTCTGACATAAGAATGGCTACACCTGTTTTTTATTTACTTCAGCTGAAGCATAATATATTATGCTCCATTCATTTACTTTTACTCTGTGTGTATCTCTTTACTTCAAATGTGTTTCTTCTAAATGGCATAATTAGGATTTTAGCTTTTATTTCACTCTGCTATCTGCTTCCATTTCATGGGAGAATCATACCATTCAAATTCACTTATTCTTTGTTACCATCCATGATCTCATCCCTCTATCTGCACTTCCCCCCCCCCAATTCTTTCAACCTATCCCTCCCCAGCATTGTATTGCTTTTGAATACTGGTTCCCTCAATCCATCTCATCTTCTATCTTCTCCCTTTCCTTCCTGCTTTCACTTTTGCCTTTTTCCTTTTCACCTATCAGTCCTTCTTTTCTTTCCCCCTCTTCCTTTCCTCTCCTCCCTTCTCCCTCTTCATACTTGAAGGGTAAGATAAATTTCAAAAGTTAATTGAGTTTATGTGTTATTCCCTCTTTCAGACAAATCTGAAGAGAGTATGATTCAAACTGTTCCCAACCATTCTTTCCCTCTACTGCAATAGCACCTTCGTACTTCTTCATGTGTTGATTTACCCCATTCTGCCTCCCCCTTTCTCTCCTCTCATTACAATTTCCCCCCTTTTTTAATGTCTTATTTTTTTAAATCATTCCATCAAAATCAGCTTCTGTCCATGCCTTCAGCCTCAAGAGTTATGAGAATCTTTCTTCCTAGGTAGGGATATAATCAGTTTAATTTTATTGAATAGCAATCTTTTTTCTTTCCCCTTTTACCTTTTTAGGTATCAGTTTCCTGTTTGAAGATCAAATTTCATCTTTTCAGCTGGAAAGTTTGGAAGACTATGCTCTATTTTGTTGTGTAGTTGAGTCTAGATTGTAATCTAAATTCCCTTGCCTTCTAGAATTTCATGTTCCAGGTCCTTTGATCCTTTAATACTGATGCAGCCAGGTCCTGTGTAATCTTGACTTTGACTAGTTACTAATTGAATTGCATTTTTCTGGCCTCTTACAGAATTTTCTCCTTGATCTGATAATTCTGGAGTTTGGCTAAATTAATCCTTAGCATTTTCCTTATGGTATCCCTTTTAGGAGGAGATCAGTGAGTTATTTCAATGGCTATTTTCCCCTCTGCTTCCAGAATAATAGGACAGTTCTCCCTGATGATTTCTTAGAAAATAATGCTATCCAGGCTTTTTTTTTTTTATCATGGTTTTCAGTTCGACAATAATTCTTAAATTATCTCTCCTGGCTCTATTTTCAAGGTCAGTTGTTTTTCCAATGAGATATTTTACATTTTCTTCTATGTTTTCATTTTTTTAATTTTAACAGATTCTTGGTGTCTCTGGTGTCATTAGCTTCCACTAATCCCAGACTATTTTTTCAAGAATGTATTTTCTTCAGTTAGTTATTGTATCTCCTTTTTAATTTGTCCAATTTTCTCTTTAAAGGAATTACTATCTTTTTCCATTTGCCCAATTATATTTTTGAAGAAATTACTTTCTTTTTGCATTTGTATTTGTTTTCTTCTATCACACTGTCATAAGATATTAATTTCTCTTACTTTTCTTTTCTAATTTTTCCATTTTATTATTGAAATCCTTTCTGACTTCATCTAAGCATTCTTTCTGCAATGGAAACCAATTCACATTCCTCTTCAAAGGTAGAATTTTGCCCATCCTTAGCTCCAAGGTAATTTTCACTAGATCCAGTCTTTCTCTGATCTTTTCATTCATTTTGGGATTTGTTACCCATCTCAAATGTCTTGTTTAGGGGGAGGGGCTTGCTTGCAGATCTGCACTGAGAACCCACAGTCCTGGGGCCATTGATGTTAAGGGTTGCTCAGTGGATCAATTGATAAGTAATCGCTAGGCTCTATCTCTAGACTGGTGACTGGGTGTGTCGACCACCTACTCCCTAGGCTGTTGGGAACTGTGGAAAAATTTGAGACTGTCTCTGAGCTGTCTGCACTGGCAGTCCAATCATTAAGCTAAGGTTACTTAACTGAAAATGGTCTGAGGTTCTCTCTCTCCTGACCGTCAATTCTGAGAAAGTCAGTCTGGGGCCACTGGGAAAAGTAGGAACGCTTGGGACTGTCTCTGTACTATCTATGCAGGTGAATGCCAGACCTTCCTGGCTGGCAATGCCAGGCCACTGCTATCTGGGTCAAGCAATTCCAAGTAGCCATCCTGGAGCTTTCCCAACATGTTGGAACTCTTGCAGCATGCTGGAGCTCTCCCAGCCTAATCACCATGCAACCTGAACTGGAAAAAGCCTCCAATCCCACAGTCAAGGATTTCAGGTTAGTCCCCAATTCTGTAGCTGGCAAACTTGGTTTCTGCTCTCTGCCTTGGGCACACCTAGTATGCCCACTCCTATTACCACCCCTCAGACCCCATGACATACCTTGCTGGATGATGTTCCACTCTGTTCTTTTTTGGGTTCTGTTGCTACAAAATCTCTTAAGAGGGTTGATTAATGTCGATGCCAAGGGAAAATTCTAGAGCACTTAACAGTTCCTGACTTCTCTAGCAACTTGATTGGAAGTCTCTAAATATTCTTTTCTTTTATTTGCAAAGCAATGGGATTAAGTGACTTGCCCAAGGTCACACAACTAGGTAATTATTAAGTGTCTGAGGCCGGATTTGAACTCAGTTCCTCCTGATCCCAGGGCCAATGCTCTATCTGTCCTACTACCTAGTCACCCCACATATTCTTCTTAATGCCCTAAATTTTGCCTAGCAATTCCAACTGAATTCATGAAGAAAAGGACAAGGAGGCTCAACTAATTTTCTCATGTGAGAGTTGTATTGTAGAAGTTGTAATGGACTGAATAGGTCTTGTCTCCTAATGGCACAAGCCAGCTCTCAGCAGCAATCCACTAATTCACCTAGAATCTGAGAACCATATATTAGTATCCCAAATTGACTCTTTAAGGAAAAAAAATTACCAGTTTTTCTACCCCAACAAAGTCCAGAAATCTATTTTTCTAACCATAATCCCTGTATCTTATAATGTTTCCCTCATGTATAAACTGTTTCCTTGAAATATTCCCATATTCAAATATGTTTGGATAATTCTTTCAATGATATGAATAAAATTAAAGGATGACAATATACAAAACTATTTTTTGAACAATGATTTCTTTTTCCCACTATGAAGGCCAGTACAGACCCTACACTTAGACTGCAACAGCAGTCTAAGATATGACCCAACCTATTGTGGTCTTTTCCCATGCCTATAAACTGATATATCAACATCCTGGGATGCCTTGAATTCTTCTAATATTTCAATTAATGGGAAAACACAATTCTCCATTGGTTATCTATCAATTTACCATATGACCAACCTATTTTCTTTGTCAATCACAAATTTATTTGATGAACTTCTTTGCCTTGACTCATTTCTAAGTCTTTAATCATTGGAGCCTTTTCAGAAAATGTAATATTCCTTGAATTCTTATAATGTGTATACTGTCTTTATTCAATAATTTTCATGTGTAGTCTTCCCTCATTAAAATGAAAGTTCTTTGAAAGGGGAGAACACTTTATTCTGATCTTGTGCTCAACACATAGTAAATACTTAATAATTAATTTTTGTTTTAATTTCAATATTAGCCTATTTCTATTTCCATTTCTCTAATCTATATAGAAATTATCTCTATATAGTGTCTATATAGCCCTATGAATATGTACACAAGTGAAGACATATATATATATATATATATATATATATGACTATACATAAGAATACAATAACAATAGAAAAGTTCTTTGAGATATCTATGTAAGTACTTGGTATAAAATCTGTTATAAAGATATTCCTCATCTACTTGGTTTTCCTGTATAATTGATATGACAAAAATTTTTGTGTGATCCTAAATCTCAAGCAGAAGATCTTGTAGTCCAATGTAGTCCAGTAGAGGCATGTAGAGGATGTCAATATCTATAGGCGACTCTTTCCTACATGTATTCTGTGCTGAATTTCCTTTTTGATGCAGTGAACACCTTCAAAGAGCAGATGTTTTCCAGTTTAATGTCTTATTTGATTTTTATCAGACAGTTATTGAATAAGATTATCTCCATTACTATATATTCAACATGCAAGTAGTAACAAACTGTTGGAAGTGAGCCTGTGAGGCTGTCTTTTTCCAGAAAAAAATTTTTTTAAATTGTTAGCAATAAACTATAAATAACAACTTGTATAAGCTATATATTTCATTTTATTATGTGATAGTAAATATTGACTATGGAAGAACATTCGAGATATTCACTGCTTGATCACTATCTATACCTTTATGATATTTTGACCTTAGTTTACCTGAAGATTATACTCACGATTGTATTATATAAATGGGAATTTAGGCATATATGTTATTTGCTATGGTCTTTATTATTTTGGGGTGGATGGGTTCTCTACATATTTGATATCTTCTTTTGCTTTAATTACCTTTTTAATTTTCAGTGACCTCACAAGTGTGTCATCTATAGGTTGAATCTAGATGTATGTAACTTAAGCCTCTTTTAATCAAAATATTTTTACCATATTTTTGTTTTCTTTATTGAAATTTCTGCCTCTTCTACACATATCCAAAAATGTGATGTTGGAGTACAACTTTAGTGACTCTCCTGACCTTGATAGTAAAAAAATATAATTAAAAAAAATCTATTCAGTCTTGTCCATTTTAATCCTGTTTATCCACATTCCATTTTCATTTATAAATTTGCTTGGAAATGTTTTACTTTTATAACTTGCATATTTTTTAATTGTTTTACTGTTTACTGCTTTTCTGTTTTAATAGGCAATATTCCTCATAATCTTTCATTACCCTTTATTGTCGGATTTTGCAAGTAATTTTATGTTCTTATCAATTCCTGTCTTTCTCTATCCCAAATTTGTTAAGATTTTACTATATACCAGACACTACTTCAGTCATTGGAAATGCAACTACAGAAATGAATTTGATCTGCACTTCAGAAACATAAACAATCATTAGACTATGTTTACTTTGGGGTACTAAGGATTGGAGATATGAAGAAAGCCTTGATGTAGAAGGAAAAATTGGAGCTGAGATTTGAGTATTCTAAAACTCTAATTAATATTAGGAGTAATTGAATTATAGATAAGGAGGACAATCAGAACAAAAGCACAGAGATAGGAAACATTTTCCTTGTGAGAGGATCAGCAACCCAGCAGATTTGTCTTGAGTGTGAAATATAGAAACATAATTATTGCAGCATGATAAGATGAGCCCAGATTGTAAAGTAATGAAATTCCAAAGAGAGGATTTTATTTCAATGTAGAAAAAAACAGGGTTGCTAGAATTTACTGAGAAATGGAGATCATTTAGGAACAAAACAAAATTTTGGGACAATTGCTTTGGCAATATACGAATAAAGGATCGGAGAAGAGAAAGGCTTGAGGCAGGGAGATCCTTGGGGGTCTACTTAAATAACCTAATTGAGGAATGCTGAAAGCCTGAACTAAGGGAGTAAATCTGGGAGTTCAGAAACAAGAGAAATATTGTTGGAATAGCAAGATTTCAAACTTATTAGATATGTAGAGCAACTGATTATGACAAATAGTAGATAATGTCCAGGTTGTAAACCTGTATGTCTGGGAAGATGGCAGGACTTTATACAGAATTAGAGAAATTTAATGAGAGATGAATTTTGTGGAAAAACAGAAAGACATGTTTTGTCCATATGGATTTTGAAATGTTTGTATAATATCTAATTCTCAGAGAAGCATAAACTCTTCATCAGGAAGTAGAGAAAAGAGGGAAGAATGGAGAATTGAGTTATAGAGAAAGGGAGAAAAGAAAATTCATTGCAAATAGTCCTTTTTTTCTCAATAAAACATGAAGCAATGTCCTAAGTTGAATTGTGGGGGGTGTAGAAGGGAAAAACTTAGAAGGCTTGAAGAGGAAAGGTTAGGAATAGCCTTTATAGGGAGGTAAGATATCTTGTTGCTTTGAAGAATCAGTGAAGATTATACAAAATTTGTATTGTTTTTAGATTATGACAGTATTTAGACTTCTTTTGGTCTACTTGTCAGAATAGCTGTCTTGCATTGGTTAAGTTTCTCTATCAAATTATTTTAATCATTGTTTATGCATTTTTCTCCTGATTAAATATATATTTTTGACATCAATAACTTGTTTAAGTTTCAGGATGGGGTTAGTTTAATTGTATACTTTTTTTGCTTTTATTCTTCTAGACTTGTGATAAATTTGATATTTAATCTTGCATGTCTGTGGTTTGACTACACACAGTTGATTCAACTGTATATTTTTATACTATCTTTTTTTTCTGGCTACTAAACTATAATTAATTTCATTTTTGTATGTTGTTATTTGATTATCCCTTGAGATAAAGATTTTAATGCAACAGAGTAGATGGGGAAAGATTCTGAGTTTACTTAATATTATTCATTGAGAAATCAATATATATATATATATATATATTCTTATTAATATCATTCCCTTTTTCAAACAACTTTCTTTCAAAAGTTCCTAGGTTCACCTTAGAGGGTCAATGGTTGTTTCTGACCTTCCTAAAGATTTAAATCTGGGTTCCTTAATCATCCTTTGTATGCCAATTTGACTGCAATCACATGCTTTGGACAAAGTCTCTAACATTAATTCCATAGACAAAAGTAACATTTTCTATACCATCTGAAGAAAAAATTTCCAAGAATGTCCATAAGTCTAAGGGTTAATCAGGGTTAATAATGTTTTATATATAGAGATTCCAAATATTCCTTAGAAATTCTAGGTAATTAAATGACAAGTAGAAAGCATTTCACCTGAGTATTGAGGAGAGCTCAGAAATCAAATAAGTGAAAGGACTAGCAGGAACATTTTAACCTGAGCAAAACATAAAGTTGTTGAATAAGGAAAAATCCATAGGTCAGGCTACCATAGAGTTAATGCTGAATCAAAACATATAATCATTCTGGAAAAATAAGCAAAGAATTTTAAATGATAAACAGACATAAGTTATGGTAAAACTCAAAAACAAAAAAAAAGGCAGCTAGATGACTTAGTGAATAAAATATTACAAAATGAGCTGGAGAAAGAAATAACAAATCATTTTAATGCTTTTGCACTTTTAAAGCAACAACAAAAATAACTAAAAGAAACAGAATCACAAAGAGTCAGACATGACTGAACTAACTGAACAACAACAACAAAATACAAATAAAATACACCTTCTTTTGCAGAGAAGTGTTTTAGTTATTCCTTAGTTTTTTTAGGAATATCAAGCTGATGATAGAGTGGAGAGAATCCTAGAGCTCTGAAGAATCAATAAGAAATGAGATCAATTAAGAAGCCATTGAAAATATTCAGAGAAGTGACTGGGGGTTGGTTCCTGGATAATGGCTATTTGAAGTGAACTAAAAAGATTAATTAAAATGATGATGTAGAGGTAACATCAATAAGATTTAGCAACTGATAGAATGTAGGTTAATCTGGGAGAAGAAAGAATTAAAAATAAGACCAGCTTTGCAAAATCCATTACTGAAAGGGCTATTGTCCTCAACATAAATAAGGACATTAAAAGAACAGATTAAGGGGAGAAGATAATGACTGCTCTTTTGAACATTTGTGAATTTGGGAAATCTATGGAACATTCAGGAAATGTCCTATAAGCAATTGATACAGAATTAGAGATGTCTATGCCTTTGCTCATATTTTTCTGTCTGAATTTTTCTCCTCACTTGATGAATTCCTCTCCAATCTATGTGATTTTCCCAGCTCAGAAATGGCCTTCTTCCCAGACTTCAAATAGCCTATAATTTTGTAATCTACTGTGGACTTGGGTTATCATACTGTGTGTTAACTGTATTGGTATCTTATCCTTCTGCTCCCTTATGGAAGACAAAGATCATTGTTTTCTAAAGTTTTATATTCCTCACTAACCTTCTCAATATTTTATTTTTTCCAAGTTTTAAGAATTATTTCTATTTAAAATTCCAAGTTAAAAATTAGAGAAATTTTGAAGAGAGATGAATTTGGGGGGGGAAATATAAGGACATGTTTTGTCCATATGGAATTTGAAATATGTATAGACTATCTAATTCTAGGATGAGTACAAACCTTTCATCAAAAAGTAAACTTCTTCCTTAATTCCTCCCCTTCTCACTTACTGAGGTTTTAAGTAATCCAATATATGTCATATATGTGAGCTTAAATAAAACATTTCTATTTTAGTCATTTTATACAAGAAGAGTTGAATAAAAGAAAAAGTGAAAGAAATGAAAAATAACATGTTTCATTCTATATTCAGACAATAGCAGTTATTTATCACTGTACTTTATCACTATCAGAAATGCTTTATGGGGGCGGCTAGGTGGGGTAGTGGATAAAGCACTGCCCTGGAGTCAGGAGTACCTGGGTTCAAATCTGGTCTCAGACACTTAATGATTACCTAGCTGTGTGGCCTTGGAGAAGCCACTTAACCCCGTTTGCCTTGCAAATAACCTAAAATAAAAAAATGCTTTATCATTAGTCCTTTGCAATTGTCTTAGATCATTGTATTGCTTAGAAAAGCTTACTCATTCACAACTGATCATTTTACAGTATTGTTACTATATATAATATTCTCTTCATTCATCTCATTTTACTTTGTATTAGGTTACATAAGACTTTCCAGGTTTTTCTGAAATTATCCTATTTGTTACTTCTTATAGCACAGTAATATTCCATTGCAATTCCCTAAATGATGGGTATCACCTTGATTCCCAATTCTTAGGTAACACAAAAGAGGCTGCCATTAAAATTTTTGTACAAATAGGTTATTTTCCCTTTTTGGAGAAGTTTTTGGGACATGGATCTAGCAGTAGTACTGTTGGATCAAAATATATACAGTTTTATAGGCCTTCAAAGATAGTTCCAGTGGTGGGATCAGTTCCCAAATCTACTATAACTGCATTAATGTTCCAGTTTTTCTATGTTTCCTACAACATACACCATTTTCTTTTCTTGTCAAATTAGTTAAATCTGATGGTATTTCAGAGCTGTTTTAATTTATATTTCTCTAATCAATAGTGATTTAAAACATTTTAAATGACAATAGATAGCTTTGATTTCTTCACCTAAAAACTGAAAAAATGGTGTTTATTCATTGAGGAATGACATATTTTTATTAATTTGATTCTGTATGTTTGAGAAATAAGACCTTTATAAAAGATAATTGTTGTAAATGTTTTCACAGTTTTTTTTTTGCTTTCATTATAATTTTCATTGCATTGGTTTTGTTTGTGCAAAACCTTTTAAATTTTATATAATAAAATTTATCCATTTTGCATTTTATAGTGTTATCTCTTCTTTAGATCTAAATTCTTCCCTTCTCCATAAACCTGACAGATAAACTAATCCTTGATCTCTTAATTTACTTGTGGTATTACACTTTATGTGTAAATGATGTATCTATTTTAATCTTACACCTTATATTGGTATATGCTGTAAAATGTTGGTCTATGCCTTGCTTCTTCCAATTTTTCCATTAATTTTTGTCAAATAATGAATTTTGTTCCAAAAATGTGAATCTTTGGATTGATCAAACATTAGATAACTATGGTCTTTTACTGTTATATAATTTGTACCTAATCCATTCCACTATTTCTGTTTAGCCAGTACCGCTTTTTGTTTTGATATTACCACATTATAATACAATTGGAGATTGATATGCCTAGATCACCTTTTTCTAGTTCTATAAAATAATTTTTATTAGATTGATTGTTATGGTACTGAATAAAGAGACAAGTAGAATTTTTGTTTTTATTATATTGACTCAGTCTACCCATGAGTAATTAATATCTTTCAAATTTTAAAAATTCAATGTTATTTGTGTGAAATAATTTCTATTTGGGTCCATAGAGTTGTCATGTTTGCCTAGGCAAGTATGCTTCCAAGTATGTTATATTTTCTACAGTTGTTTTATTTTTCACCAATTGATAATTTTTTTCCTACAATTATTTTAAATGAACTTTTTCTTCTATCTCTTGCTACTGAATTTTGGTGGTAATATATTGAAATGCTGATGATTATGTGAGTTATTTTATATACTGCTATTTTGCTAAGGTTGTTAATAATTGGTTGATTATCTAGAATTTTCTAAGTATAACATCATATCTTTAATGAATGATAATTTATTTCCTTTTCCTATTCTAATGCCCTTGCTTTGTTTTTCTTATTGCTATAACTACTTTTGTACTAGTTCAAAATTAAACAAGATAGGTGATAATTGCCATCCTTGTAACAGCTCTGGTTGTATTGGGAAAATTTCTAATTTATTTCCATTATGGATAATGACTGCTTATAAATTTAGTTAGATAATAGTTATCACTTTAAGGTAAGTTTCATTTGTTTCTTTGCTTTCCAGTCTTTGTGTTTCTTTTTAAATGGAAATGGGTCCTGTACCTTTTCAAAGACTTTTTTCTATATTTATTGAAAGAATTATATGATTTCTGTTAGTTTTGCTAATTGATATGATCAATTGTGCTGATACTTTTCCTAATATTGAACCAGCCCTGCATTCCCAGTATAAATTCCACATGATCATAGAATATGATTCTTTTTTTTTTTAGGTTTTTGCAAGGCAAATGGGGTTAAGTGGCTTGCCCAAAGCCACACAGGTAATTATTAAGTGTCTGAGACCGAATTTGAACCCAGGTACTCCTGACTCCAGGGCCGGTGCTTTATCCGCTGTGCCACTTAGCCGCCCTTATAGAGTATGATTCTTGTGATATGTTGCTGAAATCTCTTTGCTAGTATTTTATTTAAATTTTTTACCAATATTAGGGAATTTGGTCTTTAATTTTTCCCCATTTTCCCCCTATTCCCTATTTCCCCTATTTTCCCTGTTTTTCCCTATTTCCTCATTTGTATAATAATATCATAATTTTTCAGAAAAGGAATTTGGTAGGACTCATTATTCACCTATTTTTCCATATTTTATATATAGTATAAGGATTAATTGTTTATATGTATTGCAAAATTCACTTGTTAATCCATCTGGTATGAGAATATTTTCTTAGACAGTTAAGGAAATACATGTTCTTTTTCAAAGATCAAGTTATTTAATATTTTTCTTCTATTAATCAGGTTAATATATATATTTGTAAATATTTACTTATTTTATTTAAATTGTCAAATTTATTAACAACTAGTTGGAAAAAAGAGCTTCTTATAATGGTCTTCATTTTCTCTTTATTTGTGGTAAATTCACCCCTTTCAGTTTTGATATAGTAATTTTATTTTCTTCCTTCCATTTTTAATCAAATTTATCAGTGGTTTATCTATTTTGTTGATTTTTAAAAATAAAACCAGCTTCTAGTTTTATTTTTAATTGAACGGTTTTCTTAGTTTCTACTTTATTAATGTCTTTGATTTTTAAGATTTCCAGCTTATTATTTAATTAGGGATTTTAATTTTTTTTAATTTTGCTGCTGTTCTTGTTATTGCTACATTACAAATTTATTGATCTGCTTTTTTCTTTTTTTATTGATGTAAACAATTAGAAATAATATTTTTCCCAAATAGCACTTCGGCTGCATCCCATAATTTTTGTTATGTTGTTTCACTATTGTCATTTTTGTTAATGAGATTGTCAATTATTTCTGTGATTTGTCCTTTGTCCAACATTTATTTAATTTCAACTAATTTTAATTGCCTTCTCCTTTATCCATTATTTAATATAATTTTATTGCATTACAGCAAAAAAAATTTGTTATTTTTACTTTTCTGTATTTGGATTTTAGTCTTTTATGTCTCAAAACATGGTAATTTTTTTGTGTTGGTGTCATGTACTACTGAAGAAAAGGTAAATTCATTTCTTTGCCCCTTCAGTTTTTACCAGAAATCTATCAGATATGATTTTTTTCAGAATTTCATTGACCTAAATTTCTTTATTATTTTTTTTTGATTAGGCTTAGATAGTTCTGAGAGGGAAGTTGAGGTTCCCCTCTAGTATAGTTTTATTATCTATTTCCTCCTGCATCTCCTTCAACTCTACATCAAAAAGAAAGATTCTATACCATTTTGTACAAATGTTTACTATTTATATGGCTTCATTGTCTTTGGTACCCTTCAGCAAGATATAGTTTCCTTCTTTATCTCCTTTAATTCAATGTGAGTGTTTTTGTCTTTTTTCTGAGATCAAGATGACTACTCCTGCTTTCTTTGCTTCAACTGACACATAATAGATTCTTCTCCAAATCCTTACCTTTATTCAATGTGCTTTTGTCTGTTTCAAATGAGATTTCTGTAAAGTTTATACTATAAGACTGTCCTTTTTATTTCCCTTTTTATATTTTTTCACTTGTTTATCCCCTTCTTATTCCCCACCCTGTCCCTCTTCATAAGTCTTTTATTTCTGATCACATCCCTTGACAATATATCATCCTTCCCCCCCACTTCCCTTGCTATTATCCTTGCATATTTTTACTTCCTTATATTAAATTGAATGTGTATGTCATTCATTCTTTGAGTCAATTTTGTTGAAAATATCTTGCTCCAATCAATTTTCAAATTTACTCCCTCAGTCTTCCCCCTTCTTCCAATTCAATTTTCTTTTGTTACCTCTTTGTTTTGTTTCTTTGGGTAGCATCCAATCAAAGTTACCTTAAATCTGTCCTCTCTGTCTATATATACTTATTCTACTTATAGCAATAAAGTTGGTGAGATTTATAAATATTATCTGGCTATATAGAAATATGCATAATTTAACCTTATTAATTTCTTATGTTTTCTCTTGTGTTTTTTTAATTTTTTGTATTTCCCTTTAGTCTTATATTTAGTGGTCATTTTTGTTAGAATTAAATTCTGGTCTTCTTATTAGAAATGCTTAAAAGTTCTTGATTTCATTCAGTATCTTATTTTCCTAAAATATGATATTCAATTTTTCCGGGTAGAAGTTCAATATTTTTATTTTTTCATTTTGCTTTTTTATATCTTTATGTCTTATAGAGTCATGAGTTTCCACTTCTTTCATTCTAATTTTAAAGGAATTATTTTTTTCTGAGAGCTTTTTATACTTTCTTTCCATTTGACCAATTCCATTTTTTTAAGGAATCATTTTTTTGGTAAATTTTATTTCTTTTCTCATGCTCTTGACTCTTTTCTTACATGATTATCTTTCATTGCTTTCATTTCATTTACCAATTTTTCTTCTATTTCTCTCATTTGCTTTTTAAAATCATTTTTAAACTTTCAAAGAACTCTTTTGGGACTTAAGACCAAATTACAGTTTTCTTTGAGACTTCACACAGAGCTATTTTGATATCACTGTTCTCTTCTAAATTAATTCCTTAATCCTCCCTATCACTTTAATAACTGTGTAAGTTTTTTTTGGTTTTGTATACATTTTGCTTTTTGCCCTTTTTTTCTAATCATGAGAGAGTTGGGTTCTGGCACTGCACTATGTCAAACTTTTTGTTCTGGTTATGTGGATTTTAGTGCTGACTTTCAGGAGGTTTCAAAGCTTAGCTTGCTTTCTCTGGAAGGTAGACTTTCCTTCTGGATTGTACCACAGGGTGGGCCCTCTCTATTTGCCTCCCTTGGGTATGGGGTTATCTACCTGAGGGCTTCTAGAGTGGAATCTTGCTGCTAGGTTGCTGTGGTAGCTGAATCTTTCTGGTTACTGGCCCTGTAGAATCGTGTTGCTAGTCTGCCCCAAGGATGAGGTCCTGCTGCTGAGATGCTATGGAAATATGATCTTTTTGTTTTGATGTTGTCCAGTCCTATGTTAGTTCTTCACAATTGGGCAACAATGGGATCAAGATCTAATTGGTGATCTGACCTGGAGATGAGTTTACTGGCATGGAGTCTTGTTGTACAGCCAGATACCCACTTGTCTAGGGGACTGCTAGTTTGTAGGAAAGGGAATAGCCTCAGGTTTGGAGTTTTGCTGCAGCTCCTCACTCCTCTCTTCTCCAGTGAGTGTATTTCCCTGATTCTGCATCAATTCTGGTTATTTGGAATGGGAATTGGGAGGGTTCAGTGTTCTTTCTACTCTGCCATTTTTGTCCTGAAAATTCCTCAGAATTTTATACACAGATTATGATTTATTAATGATTTCCCTCACAACATTTTTAGACATTCAGAATAAAAGTATCACCATTTCCATTGCAATTTAACCTTACCTTGATCTACAGTGAGCTCAAACCAAGGCCTTTACATGGATATTCAGTGGATATGAAATCATGTAAGTTAGATAGTGAGTGCTATGGAATGGAAAGGAACTCAAATTGACTGTGTGACAAAGCAAATGTGTCACTTGAGCAGTCCTATAAGAGTTACTGTTTAAATCAAATAAGTATGGGTTTGGATTTGTTTTTATTGAGGTCCATTTTTAGACTTAACCCATAACAATGAGTCCATATCATTTGAAGAAACTGTAGATATTTAAATATATTATTGCCTAAAGTTTCAAATATCTAATAAGACAAAGACCTTTGCTCACCTTGTTCATATGTGAGCACAACTGGCAATTTGCAGCTCAAATAGAGGAAAAAAAGAAAGCGATAAGGAGTTGCTCAATTTCATTTGGGACCATACCTAATGAATGAGTCTAATTCATAATCTTGCTTGGTTTCTTGAGGGTAGAAAGCTTTAGGTGCAAAATGATGCCAATTTATTTTCATTTTGAAAGTAGCCTTCCCCCTCCACCTCAAAATGGTCATATTTCCAGTCTCCATCAGATTAAACAATTCAAAAGCTTTCCCTAGATAATATTAGAGCATAACAAAGTTTTAATTGGATGATTAAAATACTTATATACTAAACATTTTTTAGTTTCATTATATTATGACTAGAGTATTTTATTCCCTTGGTCCTCTGGGCAAACAGACTGCAGGTATTGAGAATATTGCTTTTGTAAGTATTCTTGATCCCTTTCTTTGCCTGGTTGCAATGTATGCAAACACTAATTAGAATGGAGTTTAACACTATTCTACTGCCAATCCACTGCCCTAAACAATCTAACAGTTTTATTAAAAAAAAAAAAGATTAGTAGTGAAGACTGTCAAGTACTGAGAATATCAAAAAAAAATTTAAACCCTTCACTACCCAGGAAAGCTTAGGTTGAACCACAAAATGAATACAATTTTAACAGACAACAAAGTGGAATTGAGTGAAAGAAAAGAGGGTATAAAAAGATAATTATGAGAGGGACAAAGAAAAAGTAATGCAGGATTTTAGAAGTAGAAAGGAAATTAGAGTATATATAGTCTGATCTTGTTTTCCTGAGTAGGATATTGAACTTCATAAAGGTCAAATGACTTGTCCAACATCCCATAGACGGTTAGTGAGAGAAAAGGGACTGAATCTCATGTGTTTCCTTGTTGCATTTTGAAAGTCTTTTGCACTGCACAATATTGTTCATACTGACTAAAAGATTTTTTTCTACTTTTAGTAGGTATTCCACCTTCAGTCACTGCTTTTTCATAGAAATGATAGATTCTTTTATTGTACCATTGAAAAAAGCTATAATATTTGAAGTAAACCAAGAGAGCAATGTACACATAATCAAGAGAATGATATAAACATCAACAACAATATTGGGAGATGAACAACCTTGAAGGAAGCAACTCCTCTTAGAAGCTCAAAGAGCTAGGATAAATGTATTAGACTGGCTATGGACTATATTATCCCTATCCAGAAGAAGAAAATTAAAACAAAGCAAAATACATGCAAAAAGAAAACATCCTTTCAGAATCTAATGAACACTTTATAAAAATTATCTTTTATGCATCTCTTTCCCTTAATCCTAATTCCTGATACCAAAAATTACTAATCTGTAGGCATGCTTATCAAAATATGTTTGTACTATGCTAACCTGACTGTTTGCCACTAAGGGGAGGGAGGTGGGAAGGGAGGGTGAAAGGAAATTTTGTCACTTAAAAATATACATATTCATATGGATGAAAATAAATAAATAAGTTTTAGAAAGATTTGAAGTGAAAATTTCATTGTCATTCTATAATGATTTTTCTGTCTATTCCTTTCCTGTAATGACTGGAGAGAGACTGAGACAGAAACCAAGGCAGAGATAGAGATAGAGAAACAAAGGACAGAGAGAGAGAGAGAGAGACACAGAGAGACAGAGAGACAGAGAGAGACAGAGACAGAGAGACAGAGAGACAAAGAGAGAGAAAGAGATTGGGAGACAGGAAAAGAAATTAGAGGATTCTTTTTCTTTAGACAATGGCTTTAACCTTTATCTTTTGAGTAATAGAGAATTATTGAGAAGAGACTTGGTATATTGAAATAATAGAATGTATTAAAGAATAATTAATCAAATTCAGTATAATTAAAAGTGAAGAGTTGTAGCAATAATCAAAAGTGGCTATGGTTGGGACCTTTGTCACAGCTTGAGTATAAATAATGATATTATTTAATTTATTGTTGTTGTTTTGTTAATATACAGTATAGCTAGTAAGTTTAATATTTGTCTAAAAGATTAAGGATTTTGATAAATAGAGAGATAAGTGACTGTTCATGGGAAAAGTGTTTGCTTTTCCCCCCAATTTATTAAATAAATATCTACCAGTCTTTACCAATACACTTCAGTATGATCAGGCTTCAGTATGATAAGGCTTATTCAGGACTGCTACCATTTTTGTTAATCACAAATTTTCAAGGTCAAGATTATGAAAAATGTTAAGGTTGCTAAAAATGAGGTCTCCAATTCATTTCTATGAATAACTTGAAATATTCTTACATAAAGAGACACCACCCTATTCATATTTTATGACTGGCTTACTTATTATGTGATTCATGGATCATCTGTCATAAGATGGAAAAACAGTGACACAGGATGTGTACTGAATCACTCATGGAATGAATATGTCACTCAACATGTTAATAATATGCCTTTTGTTTTCCATTTGACTTCTTTTTTCCAAAGAAACATGGAAAATACTTTAGAACACACACACACACACACACATACACACACACACAAACACATGCAAAATATTCTTTGGAAATTACCCAAAACCATAACAAATTTGGACCCCCCCAAAAAAAAAACCCTGAAATTGAAGTTAAATTGGAAGCATTTGATATTGAAAAGTATTCATCATTTTATAAATGAAAGCATATTTTGTTTTGTTTTGTTTTAATTTTTAGGGTTTTTTTGCAAGGCCAATGGGGTTAAGTGGTTTGCCTAAGGCCACACAGCTAGGTAATTATTAAATGCCTGAGGCCAAATCTGAACTCAGGTACTCCTGACTCTAGGGCCCGTGCTCTATCCAATGTGCCACCTAGCTGCCCCAATGAAAGCGTATTTAAAAAATAATAATTTTGCATATTTTACTTAGAAGACACAGGAAATGAAATTTTTGTGTGTGTTCATGTGAGTGTCTGTGTGTGTTTGCACATGCGTGCACACGTATGTGTATGTGTGTGTGTGTGTGTGTGTGTGTGTGTTAGAAATGCTAGTTTTTCTTAGAGGAAGTATGGTCTGGTGAAAAAAAAAAAGCAATAAGATATTGGATCTGAAGACTTGGGTTTAAATCAATGTTAGCTCTCAAACTTACCAGTAATTTATTCCTGGATAAGTTGCTTCCTTCACTGAGCATTTTCAAAATGGGATTTAACCAAAATTGAACCACTGTACTTTTGGGGCTGTTGTGAGAAAAATACTAGAGAAATTTGAGGTCTCATTTTAAAAGAAGCATTAAACTACATTTCTCAGGGTTGAATTTAATTTATCTAAAACTGACTTTCAACTCCCACTTTAATGCTTCATCTATGAAAATCCACTATCAGTTATCTATTCTAAAGATGTATTTTATGAAAACCTCTGGTAATCTATTCAGGGTCAACTTTTCTAAACAAATTCTCAATTCCCTCACTTAAGTAAATGGGCCCTGTGACTCAAGATAGAATAACATAATTTATGATCCTATTCATCTAGACTCAGAGGCCCCTTTTTCCCCTGTCAAGTCACCAGAGCATGCATAATACAGAGAAACTTCAAGCTTAGATTAACAGAATGCAATCTTTGCACAAATCTTACAAGTATGGCTGTTCAAATCCAGAAAAGAGTCTATAACATGGAAGTATTGAACAGGTATCAGAAGTCAGCTAGGTTGACTATTTTGAAAATATATTAATTCATTTTGTGATTAGAGATATAATATTGTCTGCTCCCTTGATGTACTCCAGGGAGAATAATAAATATTGTGAGAAGGGACAGTAATAACTATATGCTTGAATAGAATAGCTTTCTGTCGTCATCAGTACTGAACCTCCTTGATTCAAAACTGATATGTTTTGTGAAGAAACTAAAATTCTAAGGGTCACTAGATTTGACATAGAACATGGATATTGCAAAATAGATTATTATTACTATACTCTTTAAGAGATGTTATTGAAGAAATAATAGAAAGTAAAGAAAGAAAAAGAAAGAAAGGAACAAAGGAAGGAAGGAAACAATGAAAGGAAGAGAAAATTGACTAGATTGGAATAAGTAGGTAACAAGTGGGTAAATTTTGGAGGGGCCTGTCTTGGAGGCAAGAACTATTCTGTATTGGTTTCACTCATTAACTCTCTCTCTCTCTCTCTCTCTCTCTCTCTCTCTCTCTCTCTCTCTTTCTCCCCTCCCCTACCTTTTCTCCTTTTCCATCTCCTTTATCTTCTGAGTGCTGGAGAGTTAACTTACCATCCCATTAATCTTCCTATTTTTTGAAAACTCCCAAAATAAAGAATTTACTACCACTACAAGTAATCTTATTTAGTTTTTCTTTATTTTGAGTCAAAGTATAACTTTGTAACTCTTACTAAATTAGTACTAGTTGTATCCTTTGGATGAGAATGGAATAATTCAAATAAACAAACAAGTTAACAAATTATTGTGTATAGTCTAATTTTTCTTTTATGTAGCAATAATTAAAATATCTGAAGATATTGACCTATCACCATGAAAGAAACTTTTTCTTCCAGAGGAACATCATTCATTGAATCTTTCCCCCTGTACTGCTGTTATTCATAGTCCAATTGACTAAATCTAGAATTAGAACTAAGTCTTGCTATATTTTAGAACTAAAATGGTATCTCATATATCTAAACTGTTCCCCACCCTTCCCCCCCAAACCATTTAAATCTCAATGCCTCAGTGGATCATATGGAAAGAGAAAATAGATCAAGACTACATGAAAATGTTAGCAAGCTTCTTAGGGTTCAAATGGAAGTCAAGAACAGGGTTGGGGGAGGGTTAGGCTAGTAAACTATTATTTTGTTTTTCCTATATCTGACTCTCAAACAAATGCAAAATCATATCAGACTAGAATTTTTTAAAAGGTGCAATGTTTGGGGCTCTCAAGCATGCCATTATAAGGGTGTTATGGTGTCTTGTATTTTTTTGTTTTTATAGAATATTATATATATATATATGCTTTATTATTTCATCACAAATTTATCTTTCTGATAAATGGAACACTTAATAAGGAAAGAGTAGCAAGCCAAGCCATAGTCTATGAAATAACTGTAGGGAAAAAAACACCAACAATCTTTGACTTTATTTTTTCCCACATGCAATTCCAACACACCAGAAGAGCACAGAGAAGTACCTACATAGAGATTCTAGAATATCAAACTAATTCCATCATGTTTTAGTCTATCATCAATTACATTAAGTTCTCTTGAGTGATAAACCAATTGCATTCAAAGATATCAAGTTTGTGACCAGTCTTCAGTGCACTACTAGCAAAATAAATTTCCCTTCCATTTACTATTTATACTTAGTCAAATAAAATCTTTAAACTTAATAAAATAAAAAAGAATAAAAAGATATTAACAGGACTTTCATCTTCTTCCCAAAACACCCACTATGTTCCCCTAATTTTCAAGCTAATATTAATGGTTCTGACATTCTGAATAGTCTGAACATCATTTTATTTTTCTATCCTTTCAGGCGGTTTAATGAGCAATAATAAAATATGAATTGCAGGATATTATTATTGCCATGGCATTTGCCAATTCCAAATTTTATTCCAAGAGCAAATATGAATGGTTTTAATTTTTTTCACAATTTTTGGATTATTCACACTGCTGCTTTTTCTCCATTATTGCAGATAATATAAGGCAGTGAAGCAGATGGAGTATTCTAATATGCTTCCTAGCTTTAACTCTCATAATAATTACATTGTTCAATAGTATTTTGCTTAGTTTTTGAAGCCATTCATTGGCATTTGAATAATATTATAAATATGAATTAAGTCCCTACTATGTGTGAGGACTGATTATGCTAGCCCCTGGGGACATGGTGAAATGAATGAAATAGTATTAAATAGGACATTATAAAGAAATAGAAGTAGAAGAGGGGCAAATGAAGTTCTTTGAGTGATTCATTCAGGGAGAGATCACTTCTAAGTTGGAATGATAGAATGAGATATGTAAAAATAATGATTAAGGAAATAGCATTTGCAATAATCCATAAAAGCTCGGTAAGATTCCATCTAATGAAGATAAAGGAAATCTGGTTTAGGATCAGAGAGGAGGAACTGGGCAAACATGGGAAGTTGAAAAAGTGTAAAATACCCTAAGTGGCTTTCTCAATCTACTGGTACAAAATAATTTTAGAGCAGTTAAGATCACAATTTGGAAGTCCTTAAATGTGTAGTTGAAGAGTTTAGTGTTTTCTTCTCCAAACAGTGTAGAACAATTGAATGTTCTGGAGTTAGGCAATAAATAAAATGTGAGATATGAGGATTAGTATACTGGAGGTCTAGATTGCATTTTTTCCTACCTTTTAGGAAAATGGAATATATTAAGAACATAGATTGACTGCTATGTTTACTATTTCATTAACTGCTTTAACAATGGAAAACATGTAATTAACCAAATTAATTACTTTTGGTTTTTTTCTTGAAAAGAATCAAAATGACATCACTATGATTGGTTCAGGGTATAGTGTGTTTGACTTTGACTGATCAGACCAAAATGAACTTGGAAATATTTACCACTGGCTGGGCACAAACAGTCATATGAATATTTTGAGTGGAGATATCTCTAAATTTGTATATCTCACATTTCTTTTGAGCTGCAGCAATTATACTTTGTTCATAGAGCACAACACTTATTTTAATTCAAGTGTATCATGCTGGGAAGTCCTGTGCCAGTGTCACTCATATCATATTCTTAAGAGAGACTTGAGTATATCCATGTATTGTTTCTTCTGACCTCCATTTGAGCATTTGCTTTGTTTGAGATTCCTGTAAATTGGTCTTTTAAATAGATGCATTTTTAACATTCAAGCAATGGGAGTAGCCCATAAGGGTTGCACTCTGTAATAAAGTTTGGAATTTTGGCAGTTCAGCTAAAGAAAGGGCCTCAGTGTTCATGCCATATATTCCCAGGTGATCTTCAGAATCTTTCTAGGACAATTCAAAAGGCAGAAAATTCAGTTTTCTGGCATGGCACTTGCATACTGTTCAGGTTTCACAGGTATACAACAATGATGACAGCACAATGGTTCTGTAGCCTAGGGTTCAGGAAGTTTTTCTCTGCCAAGGACATGCATTTATAACATTCCCCTGCCATATTTGGTCAAACATTTATGTAATTAACCTGTAAAAATCTTCTAGATTATTGAATTTCGAGTCTTGCCTGCAGATACCATGGCAGCATCAGACCAAATGGCTTGAGGTCCTGATGTTCCCCAACCCTACTGTAGACCTTCAATTTGGTAAGCAGTCTAATGTCTCTTCTCTTCCACACTTTCTTTTGGAGTCTCCCAAATACTGAGTTAATTCTGGTGTGTGTCGGGGGGGGGGGGGAGCGTCTGTGTGTCTGTGTGTCTGTGTATCTATGTGGTTAACCTGATCACCTATATGTACATATATTCCTGGAAAGTATACTGAAAACAAAGCTCAAGAACAAGAGCTAGGAAAAGAAATTCCATTTAAAGTAACTGTAGACAACAGTAAATACCTGGAAATCTACCTCCCAAGGCAAACCTACAAACTATATGAACACAATTACAAAGTTCTTCTCACCAAAATAATGTCAGATCTAAACAATTGTAAAAATGTCAACTGTTCATGGTTATGTCAAACTAATATAATGGAAATGACAATTCTACCCAAATTAAATTACTTATTCAGCGTCAAAACAATCAAACTACCAAACAATTATTCTAGCGAGCTAGAAAAAAAATAGTAACAAAATTCATCTGGAACAAGAAAAAGACAAGAATACCAAGGGAATTGATAAACCAAAGGAAGGTGGTTTAGCTATACCAGGTCTATAACTAAACTATAAAGGGGCAGTCATTTGGTACTGGTTAAGAAATAGAGTAATGATTAGAGGATTAGGATAGGTGGAAAAGAAACAGTAGCAAATGACTACAGTAATTGCCCATTTGACAAAGCCAAAGACAATAATTTTGGGGATAAGAACTCACATGACAAAAATTGTTGGAAAAACTAAAAAAAATAGTATAATTAAAACTAGGCATAGACTTTACAACCATCCTATTCCAAAATAAGGTCAAAATGGGTACAGGATTTAGACATAAAGTGAGACACCATAGATCAATATTCTACCTGTCAGAATTTTGGAAAAGGGAGAAAGGAAGGAAATAGAATACATTACAAATTGCGAAATGGATGATTTTGACTTTATTAAATTAAAAAGGGTTTGCAATAATAAATCCAATGCTGCCAAAATTAGAAGGAAAACAGAAAACTGGGAAATAATTTTTACAGCTAGGTATTCTGCTAAAGATCTCATTTATAAAATATATAAAGAATTTCCTTAAATTTAAAAGGTTACAAGCATTCCACAATTGATAAATGGTCAAAGGATATGGACCCCAAATTTTCAAATAGAGAAATTAAAGCTTTATATAACCATTTGAAAAAATAATCTGAATTATTATTGATTAGAGAAAAGAAATTTAAAAAGCTATGAGTTATTGCCTCATACCTGTCAGAGTAGCTAGGATGACAAAAAGGGATAATGACCAATGGTGAAGAGGTTGTGAGAGTATTGGGGCATTAATTCATTGCTGGTGGAGTACTGAGTCAAGCATTCTGGAGAGTAATATGGAACTATGCCCCAAAAGCAGTAAAACTGATAATACCCTTTAACCCGGAAATTCCAGTTCTAGGCCTGATATCCAAAATAAATCTTAAAAAAAATAAGAAAATTTTCATATGTTCCAAAATATTCATGGTAGCTCTTTTTGGAGTGGCAAAGAATTGGAAACTGAGGGGATATCCATCAATTGGGAAATGACTGAACAAGTTTGGTACATGAATGTTATGGAATTCTATTGTTCTATAAGAAACCATGAATTGGCAGACTCAATCTAGGGAAGCATGGAATGAATTATAGACTCTGATGCTGAACAATGGAAGCAGAACCAAGAGAACATTCTACACATTAACAACAACATTGTGAGTTGATCAACCTTGATGGAAACAGCTCCTCTTAGCAGTTCATAGGTCTAGAACAACCCTATTAGATAGGAGGAAGAAAAACAAAACAAAACAAAAAACCCTTCATAATCTGGTGAACACTACATTCACTTTAAAAAAAAAAAACTCCTCTTATGTATTTCTCTCCTATCCTATGATTTTCTTTCTCTTCCCTTAATACTAATTCATTGTATGAAAAATGACTTATCTCCAAACATGTTTAACAGAAATGTTATGTACAATATTGACCTGTTAGACGTTGAAGGGAGAAAGGTGGGAAGGGTGGGAGGAAAATTATGTAAAAAAAATATTTATATGCATATCGATGAATGTTGAAAAATTTTCATAACATGTATCTGGGAAAAAATAAAATATCAATAAAAAAGAAAGTATATTGACAAAGTAAGCGAATTTATCCACATCATTCAAAATTTTTCCATTTGCTATAGCCAGTGTTTTCATGTATAGATGGTGTGTTCTTGTTGGTGGAGAACTTCTGTTTGCTTCATGTTAATTATGAGACCAAAATGACACACATCAGAATATCTTACCAATATTTTCTTGCTTCTTAATTTCAGAGGTGACTTTGAGTGTGTGATCATCTGTCATCAAAAAATCATGTGCCAATACTTCTTCCACTTTAATCTTGGCTTATAACTTTTTCATGTCAAATATATGATCATCAGTGCAGCATCTGATGCTGTTGCTATTTTCATTTTTCTTGTGGGTATCCAACAACACTTAAAACATTATGCTAAAAAGCATGAGATTCAGTACATAGCCCTGCTTCACTTAACTGCTAACTGGGAAAGGGTGCAAGCATCATCCATTATCTAGAACCCATGCAAAAATGCCATCTTGAAATGGATGAACAATATTGGCAAACATCCTCAATTGATGGGCACCTCACTCCTTTCTGAATCCACACTAAGCTTCAAAAAACCAAACCAGCTACCAACCCTATCTCTACCATAATGTATTTTTCATATTTACTTCAGATTTCATTATATCAAGGTAACTATCTATAAAACAAGAGAAAATTGATATCAGATTGTCTGGAATAGAAAATAAATTTTTCTGTATTGTTTTTCAAGATATTTTTATTGCCATAGAGCAACAAAATACCTCATTTGACAAAAAAGAGTTTTTAACAGTGAAACACCTCAAAAAAGGAATGTGATAGAATATTTAGCCAACATAAAATTCATGGTGTAGATGTAGATGTGAACCAGAATCTCCTAAACAGATGACTATAACAATAATTTCAGATATCTTCAAATTTTTCCAATTTCTGGAAAACATGAGATCAAAATCACTAATCACTATCATTCTAACTTCCATTGTGTTAGAAAATCAACTGCAGAAGAAATTTAAGTACAATAACAAATTTGTCTTTATATCCCTTTTGTGAAGTAATTAACTCAAATGAGTAAGAGTTAATTAACCTGTACAAGTAGCACACATAGCATTCTTTTTTTTTTCAAGGAGAATTCTTCCCCTGTACTACTTCGTTCTTCTTTAGATGGTTTAATAAAATGAAAACAATCAGGTATATAGGTGGCATGTACACTTTGTTTTGTTTATCATAAGCTTTTGAAAATCACAAAAAAAACATTGAATGTGCTTCTTTAGATTATCTAAAATGAAAGCAATCAGAAACATAGGTGCTATAAACACCATGTTTTGTCTATCACAAATTTCTGAAAACCCATAAAAAAACATTGAATGCCTGTCAGTTTTCCCTTTGAAAGTATGAGAAATATTCTCAAGTGTTTGGTGGGGGGATGGTAGTTATTCTTTCTTAGATCAGTTCAACTTTCAATATGTTAGACCAGAAAGCAAACACCCCCACCCCAATGCCCATCAAAAAGCAGTAAACCTGAAAGTTTGCTTTATACAAAACTAGACAATCTCATCTTTCAGTTTTCTATGACTGATTCAAGATTTATTTTTTGACAATATTAAAATCTGCAGGTTCTTAACTGATGTAAGCAATTCAACTGATATAAGCCAATTGACAAAGTTGAGTCAGTCAATCAATAAACATTTAAGTACTTATTGTATTTTTAGCCACTACTCTAAGTTTTGGGAATGCAATAAGTGACAAAAGATAGCCGCTGTATTCAAGGAGCTCACAATCTAAGAAGGAAGAAAATAAACAAGCAAATATGTACAAACAATATACAGGACAAGCAGAAATAATTAATAAATAGAAGCCACTGGAATTAAGAGAGATATAGCAACTCTCTCTAGGGAGGAAATTGCTGATAACCAATGAATTGTGGAATGACTAAACAAAATGTGGTATATGATTGTGATGGAATACTAATGCAATATGAGAAATGATGAGCTCAAAAATTTAGGAAAACATGGAAAGACTTGCATAAAATGATGAAGAGTAAAACTGAGTAGAACTGATAGAATGCTGTATATCATTAAAACAGTATTGTTTTAAGAAAGACTTTGAGCAAATAAATTATTATGTCTATTATAAATGCCCGAATTAACTATGAAGGATATACAAAGAAAGACTGTATCTATATCCAGAGAAAAATTGATAGAGGTATGTATAGAAATATGTGTGTGTGTGTTTGTGTATTGTATGTATGCTGTGTGTCTCCCTAATTCTAATGGTCCATTTCTAGCATGGAGGGAGGAAGAAATTTACCTGATAATTTCACTATTTATTTGAAGGAAAGAGCAAGTTGCACATAGTAGATTTTTTTTTAAAAGAGGGGTTTCCCCCTCACAGCAAAATAAGGTCAAAAAAGGTACAGAATTTAGACATAAAGAGACCATAGATAAATTAATAAATTAATAAAATAATAATAAATTTAAAAATTATCTATCTGATCTGTGGAAAAGGGATAAATTTACAACAAAATAAGAATTAGAGTAAATTTTAAACTAGAAAATGAATGATTTTGAATAAATTAAATTAAAAGGCTGCCAAAATTAGAAGAATGGCAGAAAGCTGAAAAATAATCTTTACAACCATGAGTTATGATGAAAGTCTCATTTCTAAAATATATAGAGAATTGCATCAAATTTATAAGATTGCAAGTCATTCCCCAATTGATAAGTGGTCAAGGATATGAGGAGATAGTTCTCAAATGAAGAAATTAAAGCTATATATATAATCATATGGTAGAATGTTCCAAACCACCATTGATTAGAGAAATTCAAATTAAAGCAATGAGGTATCATCTCACACCTATTAGATTAGCCCAGATGAGAAAAAGAGAAGATGATCAATGTTGGAGAGGTTATGGGAGACTTGGGACATTGATGCATTCCTGGTGGAGTTGTGAACATATCCAAACTTTTTGGAAAGCGATATGGAACTATTTCTGAAAGAACAATAAAACTGTTCATACCCTTTACCCAGCAATTCCAATTCTAGGACTATACCCAGAAGAAATAGCAAAAAAATGTGGAAAATTCCTACATGTTCCAAAATATTCATAGAAGTTTTTGAAGTGGCAAAGAATTGTAAATTGAGGGAATTCCCATCAATTAGGTAATGGCTAAACAAGTCAGGATACTTGAATACTACAGAATATTATTGTTCTATAAGAAACCATAAAGAGAAGCATGGAATGACATAAGGGATCTGATGTTGCATGAAGGGAGTAGAGCCAAGAGAACAATATGCTCATCAATAACATTATGAGATGAGTATAGCCAAGAGAACAATATACACATTAACAACATAATGAGATGAACAATCTTGATGGAAACAACTGCATTTGACTGGTTATAAATATATTTTCTCCAACCAGAGGAAGAAAAACAAAACAAAACACAAAGAAAAAACAAAAGAAAACAAAAAATCCTCCTGAATCTGAAGAAAACTTTATAAAATTATCTCTTATGTATCTCTTTCCATTAATCTTAATTCTTCTTGTGAAAAATTACTAATTTGTAAATATGTTCAACAAAATATGTATGTAAAATGCTAACCTGACTATTCCCTTCTAAAGGGAGGATGTGGGAAGGGAGGGAGGAGGAAAATTTTGTAACTTGGAAATATGCATGTACAAATGAATAAAAAAATTAATCAATAAAAAATAAAATAAAATAAAAAGAGGGGTTGTAAAAGTACAGAAATATATCTGGCAGCTCTTTTTGTGATAGTAAATGTTGAAAATTAAGGGAATACACATCAGTTGGAATGACTGAAATCATCAACAGATGAATTTCTGAAAGACCTGGAAAGACATACATGGACTGAAGCTGAGTAAGGTGAAGAGAACCAGGATAATGTTGAACACATAATCAGCAACACTGTGACATAGTCAACTATAATAGACTTAGTGCCTCTTAGCAGTTCAGTGGGCAAAGACAATTCTTAAATATTTGTCATGAAAAATACTGTCCACATCCAGAAGAAAAAAAAAACAGTGGGGTATGAGTACATACCATAACCTATTGTTTTAATTTTTTAATTTTGCTTTTTTCTTTTCTTTTTCATGGTTTTCCCTTTTGTTCTGATTTTTCTTTCAAAATATGATATGAAAATATGTTTAACATGTCTGTACATGCATAACCTATATGAGATTACTCACTGTGATGGGTAGGAGGGAAGGAGGGAAGGGAAGTAGAAAAATTTGGAAATGAAAATCATACAAAATTGACTATTAACCTGCCTCAGATACTTAATAATTGCCTAACTGTGTGACTTTGGGCAAGTCACTTAACCCCATTGCCTTGCAAAACCCCCCAAAAATTACTATTAAAGCTATACACATAGCTAAAAATTAAAAATTAAAGTGGGGTGGGTAAAGATTTCCTATAGATCATGGAGTTTTACTTGATGCTTAAAGGAAATTAGCAAAACCAGTAAAAGAGAGATGAAGAAGGAGTACATTTTAGGTATAGGGAATAGCCAAAGACAAATGGCTCTATGATAATGCCAGGCACAAAGAATCCATTTTTGCAAATTTGCATACCTCCCATTTCTTTTAAGTCACTTCAATTCTGCTTTGCTCATACAGCACACCATGTTTGATAAGGGCACCCAAAAGATGGGGTGTCTTATTCATGGACCAGAAAAGCAACCAATGTTACTCAATTGAAGAGTAGCTGGTATGGAATAGTTATAAGTATACCATTGGAATTGAGTCTGTGTGTTTGTATGTGTGTCTGTGTATGTGTATATGAGAGAGAGACAGAGACAGAGACAGAGACAGAGAGACAGAGAAGAGGTGTGGGGGAGAGAGAGAGAGAGAGAGAGAGAGAGAGAGAGAGAGAGAGAGAGAGAGATTTGGAAGCTGAAAAGAGGATAGTTAGGTATACCAGAATCAGAATGAGTGTGGAGTGAGGAGCACTGGCCACCGAACGTGCAGTGACAATCAGGAGAAAACAGCCTGCACCTCCAGAGCACAGCCCACAGATGGTAAGAGGGTCAGGGGAGATTGCAGAAATCTCTCTGATCTCCCTAGGGCAGGACTCAGCTGTTTGCCCACACTCAGATTCATGTTGCAGTTTGGCCTTCCATACAAGGATAGCAAGGATCCTCCTCATAGCTCCAGGGCAGAGGGGAGTGTTGTGATCATCTACATAGCAAAGCACAGGCAATAGAGCAAAAGACCCTGGAGGAATAAAGGCCCCAGTGGGGTGTCACAAAAAACCCCAAAGCCTTGGAAGTGCCGTAAATTAGTCTTGAGCTGAGGAAATGAGTAAACAACAGAAAAAGAATAATCTGACCATAGAATGACCATAGAAAATTACTTTGGTCTCATTGAAGATCAAAACACATACTCAGATGACAAAAAAAAAAAAATCAAAGCTTTCACATTCAAAATCTCCAAGAGAAAAAGAAAATGGGCACTGACTATGGATGAGCTCAAAAAAGACTTTGAAAAGCAATTAAGGAATGTGGAGGAAAAAATGGGAGGAGAAATGAGAGCGAGGCAGAAAAAAATCATGAAAACCAAATCAGCAGCTTGGTGAAAGAAATACAAAAAAATACTGAAGAAAATATGTTAAAACCAGTTTAGGCCAAATGAAAAAAAAAACAAACCAAAAGGCAAATGAGGAGAATACCTTAAAAAAGCAGAATTGCCCAACTGGAAAAGGAGATATAAAAGCTCTCTGAAGAAAATAACTCCTTCAAATGCAGAATGGAACTAAAGGAAGCTGATGACTTTGCAAGAAATCAGGAAGAAGTAAAACTCTTCCAGAAAAGCCAAAAGTTAAAAGAAAATGTGAAATATCTCACTGGAAAACTAACAGACCCCAAAAACAGATACAGAAGAAATAATTTAAAAATTATTGAGCTACCTGAAAGTCATGATCAGGAAAAGAGCCTAGACTTCATTTTACAAGAAATAATACAGCAAAATTTCCCTGAGATCCTAGAAGCAGAGGGTAAAATAGAACTTGAGGGAATTCACTGGTCACCTCCTGAATGAAATCCCCAATAAAACTTTCAGGAATATTATAGTCAAATTCCAAATCTCCCAAGTCAAACAAAACTCTAAAAGCTGCCAGAAACAAACAATTCAACTACTGAGGCTCCATAGTCAGGATTACACAGGATCTAGCAGCATCTACATTAAGGGCTCATAGGGATTGGAATATGATATTCCAGAAGGCAAAGGATCTTGGTTTACAACTGAGAATCAACTACCCAGCAAAACTTAACATCCTCTTTCAGGGGAAAATACAGACCTTTAATGAGATAGGGGACTTTCAAACTTTCTTACTGAAACAACCAGTGCTTAAAAGAAAGTTTAATCTTCAAGTACAGGACTCTGGTGAACCATGGTGGGGAGGGGGGTGGACAAGAAGGACTAACAAGAGCAGCTTAATGCTATTGAACTGTTTGTATTCCTACACAGGAAGAAGATGTTGATAACTCATATGAACTTTCTCATAAGAACTGTTAGAAGGAGCATATATAGACAGGGCACAGGAAGGAGCAGAATATAATGTGATACTATAGTAAAAAGATGGAGTCAATGGATGATAAAAGGGAAGTACCAGGAGGAAGGGAAAATAGAGGAAGAAGGATCGAAGAAATTTCACATAAGAGTCAAGCAAAAGATTTTTCAATGTAATCCTGGGGAAGGCAAGAGGGAATGAGTGATCTTTTATTCTCATCAGAAATTACTCAGAGAGGAAATAACATAAACAATTATTAGGGTATAGAAATTTATCTTACCCTAGAGAAAAATTAGAAGAAAGGGATGGGATAAGGAGGAATGGGGGCAGAGAAGGGGGGAATAGGTGATAGAAGAGAGGGAAGATTGTGGGAGAGTGTACTCAGATACAACATACTTTTGGACAGGGCCAGGATGAAAGGAGAGAGACAAAAGAATAAATGAGATTTGGGAGGAATAGAGTGGAGAGAAATACAGCTAGTATTAGCAACTGTAGGAAAAAAAATTGAAACACTTTCTATGGTGGACTTTTGATAAAGAAGGCAACTCACCCCAGAGACAGAGCCATTAGAATCTGAACACAGACTGAAGTACATTTTTTTCCTCTCTCTCACTATTCTTGAGTTTTCTCATCTTCTTGTGGAGGGAGGGTGGCTTATATTTACTCATAACACAATTATTGTAACAATATAAAATAAATAAACCAAAATCTTAATTAAAAAAGAGGATAGTTGGAAGTTAGGAGAGATCTGAGGTAGGGGAACACACCAAAGGATGGTTGCAGCATTATAGACATGAGATGACATAGGACTGCACCAGAATTTAGCAGAATCAGAGGAGAGAAGGATAAATATTCAAGAGATGTTGAAAAGTAACATCTATGGTATAGACTCTAATAGGCTGATCCTTTGTGATTTTAGAAAGAAATGATTATGTTTCACAACTATTAAAATTGATAAAAAGGTAGGCTTGAAAAAATAAATTAAGTCATATTGAGATAGTAAAAGTTCAGATTGGTAGTAACATTTATTATATTTTTGAATACTGTTATTCCAGATTTCTGTTCTTCCCCCCACCCAGAATTGGAAAACAGAATCAAGGAGTCAGACAATTCAGAGGATCAATAAAGCTTTAGACCTTAGGAATAATGGTAGAGATTGTAAAATATAAATTTTTTGTTTTATAGACAAGGAAACAAAATCCTAGAGGATTTTAAAAGGATTTAAAAAGGAAGGTCTCCATTCCATGGTTGTTGATATTTTTCCTTTGTTCTTGATAATAATGTCAGGTAGGTGTTGTCATGACAAGCACATCAATTGTATTATAGTGAGAGGGTGTTGTGTTGAATCACCAACCTCACTTTCTCCTCCAGTGTCATCTGGATCTAGGGACCATATATGAATCAGAATGATCAGAGGTGGCCCTAAATGCAAAGAAATCAGGGTTGATTGACTTGTCCAGGGTCACATAGGTAGAAAGTCAAGTGTCTGAGGTCAGATTGACTTCTGGCCCTTTTCTTTAACCACTTCAGTGCCTATCTGTCCTTCATGGTTCCTAAGTTATTTTTAAGAGACTAGGGAATAATTAATCAGAGAATAGAGTTTTTGTTTGTGTTCTTCTGTTTTGTTTAAGGAAGGAGATTTTATACTTTTCTACAAATTTGTGAAAGATGTCCCCAGGATAAGAGATTATACTTCTTCTGTCCTCCTAGAGGAAAGAATAGGCAATAAGTAGATGAAGTTTAAGTGAAATGAATATAAATTTCACAGAAAGAAAGAAAAAAATACACCCAACAGCTAGAATTATTTAAAAGTACAATATGCTGCTTTAAGAGTAAGGAATTATCCTTACTAAAAGTCTTAAAGAAAAGTTCATTTTGGGTATGCTGTAGAAGTGATGCTTGTATATCATTCCTCTAATTTTGCCTGCCCCTCGCCTCTTGAACTAAAGTGACTGCACTTTTTGCCCAATTCAGAACCAAAAGAAGAGAAGAATGGCTAAAGGATATGACTTGCTAGGAGGAAAGTTATACTTTGCTCAAGGCCACAGCGATGCTGCTAGGTTTAGTGATAGCAATGATACTACTTGAGGAATCTGACTGTGAAAGTTCAGTCACTCTGCTGCATGATGATCAAGCAGATATCAGTCATCAGATGTCCCTGCCAGAGACTGAAAAAAATAAAGGGGAGGCTCAAAAACTGTCTATTGGACTCCTCTTGTCTGAAGTTAACCTTTGACCCAAATCAATGCCTTCTTCCATCATTCCTAGGTTCAAGTATTACCTATTTCCTTCATGAAAGTGTATGTCATCAAAACCAAGGACATCATGTTTATGTCAAGGAGGACCAAAACTAAACCTTTACTATTATTCTTCAATTCAGATCAGTTACTCTAGTGCCTGTGGACTTAGAGAAATAAAACAGACTCATAGAGCATCAGAAGATACTGCTAGTGTACATCTACGTAAGTTTGTCTAATTTGCTAGAAACTCTACTCCATTATGCCAGAGAGTTAGGTGTTAGGTTTACTGAAATTAAATTAGTTCAAAATGGAGTTTCAAAAACAATTCTGATGTGGCAAATAAATTTATCCACTACATTATTACACCTTGCATAGAAAGTGAATGATAAACTTCTTGTACTATCTAAGAGCATAGACACATCCTTATGTATTTTTAAAATGACAAAAGAATTTTGATTCATCAGTTAATCACAAGGAATTTATTAAACTTCTATTATATGGTTGACTTTGTGGTAAGTCCTGGAGATGGTTGTTGGTTGTTGTCCTTCTTTCTTGAAGAGGACCAAATGGACACCACTGGTAAAGTCAAATTCTAGTGGCTTCAACTATGAGTGATCAAACCAATATCATCTCAAAAGACTCTGCCACAGTCCAGTCACAAATAGTCCAACATTTGAGGTGGATTTTCAAAATTTGCACCGCTCAGGGCAAAGCCAAGATGGTGACAGGTGAAGAGACTCTCTTAAGTGCACTCTCTCTCTTTCTCCAATATTTCAAAACTTATAAAATAAGGACTCTCACTAAATTTTTGAGAGACAGAACCCGCAGAGGGATCAAGTGATGCAATTCTACAGCCCAAGGTAACCTGGAAAATAGATAGCAGAAAGGCACTGCTCCATGGGGTTAGAGGGGCAGCCACCAGAGCAAAGGAACTACAGCCTCCCAGAGGCAGGCCCAGGGCGCTGGGAGCCCTGGCTCACTGCAGTGGGGGCAGTTTCCTTACCTACACCCAGGGGAGTACCAAGCACAACTTGGAAGATCAGAAGGAGGACATCTTCCAGAGCAAGCCTGTGAAGCCCAGCCCTCAGGGCACTAGCAACCAGCATGGCCATGGCAGCCCAGATCCAGGAAGCAGAAGCAGGCACAGCTGGTAAGCAGGAGCCCTCAGGCAACTAAGCCCTGGGTGCTGAGAATACCAAGAGTAGGGAAGTGGAGAGAGACTTCCAAGGTCTGTCCACTGTACCTGGAACAGGACTCTGGGGCTCTGACCACATTCAGATCCTTATCACAGTCTAGGCCTTCCATAGAACAGCAGGACCCTCCCCACCTCAGCCCCCTGGCAGAGGGGTACTTGTGGTCATTCACAGATCAGGAGGGAGGACAGAGCTTCACACATTGAGATCCTTGTGGGTGTTGTCGCAATAATACTAAAAAACTCAGGAAGTAGACCAAAAACTGGGCACAGGTTGGGGAAATGAGTAAACAGAGAAAAAAGAGGAACACCATTGAGAAATACATTGTCTATGATCGCAGGAAAGATCAAAATACTCAATCTGAAGATGAGAAAGTACAAACTTCTGTACCTAAAGACTGCAAGAAAAATGGAAATTGGGCTCAGGCTAGGACAGAGTTCAAAAAAGATTTTGAAAATCAAGAGAGAAAGATAGAAGAAAAATTGGGAAAAGAAATGAGAGAGATGCAGAAAAAAACATGAAAAAGAAGTCAGCAGCTTAGTCAGGGAGATCCAAAAATGCTGAAGAAAATAACATGTTAAAAACTAACATAGGTCAAATGGATAAAACAGTTCAAAAAGATATTGAGGAGAAGAAAGCTTTAAAAAGCAAAATTCTACAGATGGAATAAGAAATACGAAAGCTCTCTGAGGAAAACAAATCCTTCAGATGTAGAATGGAACTGAGGGAAGCTGTTGACTTTATGAGAAATCAAGACACAGTACTTCAACAGCAAAAGAATGAAAAATTAGAAGAAAATGTGAAACATCTCATTGAAAAAAACTGGAAAACTGATTCGGAAAAGATAATTTAAAAATTATTGGGATACCTGAAAGTCATGATCAGGAAAAGAGATTTGACATCATTTTTAATGAATTCCTACAGGAAAATTGCTCAGAGATCCTAGAAGCAGAGGGCAAAATAGAAATTGAGAGAATCCACCGATCTCCCACAGAAAGAGATCCCCCCAAAAAAATCTCCTGGAATATTATAGCCAAGTTCAAGAACTCTCAAGTCAAAGAGAAAAGATTACAAGCAGCCAGAAGGACACAATTCAAATATTGTGGAGCTGCAGCCAGGATCACACAGGACTTAGCAGCAACTACATTAAAAGCTCACAGGACTTGGAATATAATATTCCGGAAGGCAAAAGAGCTTGGAATGCAACCAATAATCAACTACCCAGCAAAACTGAATGTCCTCTTTCAGGGGCAAAGATGGACTTTCAATGAACCAGGGGAATTTCAAATATTCCTGTTGGAATGGCCAGAGCTGACCAGAAAGTTTGATCTTCAAATACAGGACTCAGGTGAAGCACAGATAGTGGAGGAGAAGGGGAAAATATGAGGGAGTTAATGATGATGAAATACATATATTCCTGCATAGCAAAATGATACTGATAATACTCATGATAAACTTCTCATTTAATAGAGAAAGTAGAAGGAGCTTTTCTAGATGAAGCACAGGAGAGAGCTAAATTTGAAGCTATAATATATTGTAAAAATTGAGTCAACGGCTAAAAGGGAAATGTAATGGGAGTAAGAGAAAGGAGAGGGGGAATAGGCTAAGATATTTCATATTTTTATTACAATTAACTATTGCAATGATATGCAAGGGGGGAAGGTGAGTGGGAATGAGGGAACCTTCGCTCTCATTAGCGGTGTCTAGGAGAAGAAACAGCATATGTACTCAAGGGGTATATGCAACTAGAGTAAGAAGGAGAGAAGGGGGACAGGGGGAAGGGGAGGATATGAGTGATGGAGGAGAAGGTGGACCATGGGGGAGAGTAGTCAGATATAACACATTTTCTTTTTTACTTCTTGCAAGGGACTAGGATTGGGTGGCCTGTCCGGGACCATAAGGTGCGTGATTGCTGGGCCTAACGAATGATATGTGGGTTCAGGGCATCTTGGCCCCAGGGCTGGTGATCTATCTGCTGCACCACTTAGCTACCCTACAGCACATTTAAGAAGATGGACAGAGTGAAAGGAGAGAAAAAGCATAGTATATGGTAGTGGGGAAGTACAAATGGAGGGAGTTGCGATCAGCAATGGCAACAGTGGAAAAATATGGAAGTAACTTTTGTGATGGACTTATCTTAAAGAATGTGATCCACCCGTGACAGAACTGGAGGTGTTGGAACACAGACTGAAGCACATTTACTACTACTACTACTACTACTACTACTACTACTACTACTACTACTACTATTACTATTATTATTATTATTATTATTATTATTATTATTTGGGGGGGGTTGCAGGGCAAATGGGGCTGGGTGGCTTGCCTGGGGCCACATAGCTGGGTGATTATTGGGTGTCTGAGGCTGGATTTGGACCCCAGTGCTCCTGGCTCCAGGGCAAGTGCTCTGTCCATTGTGCCACCTATTCACCCCTACTACTACTACTACTACTATTATCATTATTATTATTATTATTATTATTATTATTATTATTATTATTATTATTTTATTTTGGTTTTTCTTTGGTTTTTGCAGGGCAATGGAGTTGGGGTTGCTTGTCCAGGGTCACACAGCTGGGTGATTGTTGTGTGCCTGGATTTGGGCTTGGTTGCACCTGGCTCCAGGGCCTGTGCTCTGTCTACTGTACCATCTGTCCACCGTTATTATTATTATTATTATTATTATTTTAAATTTAAATTTTTTTCTCTTTCCTTTCCTTTATTGCTCATGAGGGTCTATATTTTTTGAGGGGAGGGGGTATTATGTTTACTCTTAAACAAGAATATTTTAGTAATGTATAAAATGAATCATTTATACAAAAATAAAAATAAATTAATAAAAATTCAAAAAACCCAATTAACTGACTAAATTTTTAAAAAATTCTACATCTCCCTTTTTTTGAGCTATTTCAACTCTGTTTTGTTCATAGAGCACAATGCCTTGACTGATATGGGCACACCATGCTGGGTGATCTTGTTCCAGCATCTCCTATGCCCTGCAATCACTTCCTAAGTTCTTTTTTTTTTTTTGCAAGGCAAATAGCGTTAAGTGGCTTGCCCAAGGCCACACAGCTAGGTAATTATTAAGTGTCTGAGACTGGATTTGAACCCAGGTACTCCTGACTCCAGGGCCTGTGCTTTATCCACTAGGCCACCTAGCTGCCCCACTTCCTAAGTTCTTGAGAGAGACCTTGAGAGTATTTTCAGACCATCATATGAGCACTTTTTCAGTGTGTGTTTTCCATAAAAAATTTTTTTCAAAGAAAGATTTTATTTAGAGTTTTATATTTTTCCCTTATTCTTGCTTCCCTCCCCACCCACAGAAGACAGTCTGTTAGTCTTTACATTGTTTCCGTGGTATACATTGATCTAAGTTGAATGTGATGAGAAGAAATCATATCCTTAAGGAAGAAAAGTAAAGTATAAGACACAACAAAATTACATAATAAGATAACGGTCCCCCCCCCCCTAAATTGAAGGTAATAGTCTTTTGTCTTTGTTCAATAGATGGTGTTCTACATGACAGATAGCCCCAAATTATCCCTGATTGTTGCACTGATGGAATGAGCAAGTCCATCAGGGTGGATCATCATCCCCATGTTGCTGTTAGGGTGTACAATGTCCATAAAATGTTTTTAAAGAAGTATAGATTTGACATTTGAACAATGTGGCCAATCCTCTAGAGTTGTTCTTTCTGCAACAGAGTCTAAATAATCATTCAAAGTTCAACTCAAGAAAGGATTTCAGTGTCTGGTATCTTATCCTGCCTAGGTGATCTTCAGAATCTTACTACAACAAATCAAATTATTCAGTTTCCAGGAAAGGTTCTAGTATACTACCCAGGTTTCACAGGCATTCAACAATGATGTCAACACAATGACTTTGTAGACTTTAGTTTGGTTAGCAGTTTAATAGTCCTCCCCCACTCTTTCTTTTGGAGCTTCCCCTAAACTGAACTCTGTTTCAACTGTATTATGTATGCTAAATTCCTAAAAAATATACTTTGGGGGCCAGCTAGGTGGCATAGAAGATAGAGCACTGACCCTGTCGTCAGGAGGACCTGAGTTCAAATTTGACCTCTGACACTTAATGATTGCCTAACTGTGTGACTTTGGGCAAGTCACCTAACCCCATTGCCTTAAATAAATACAATTAAAATGAATTAAAAATATGCTATCAAGGTAAAGTGAACTTATATGCAGTATTCAAAACTTCTCCATTTGTAGTAATCGATGGTTTCACAAATTGATGATTTAGTGTTGGCTGATGGAGTACCTGTGTTTTCTTGGTGTTAATTATTAGGCTAAAATAGACACAAGTATCAGAGAATAGATTCATACTTTGTTGCATTTCAGTTTCAGAGGATGTATTGGGTGCAGAAGCATCTACAAATAAAAAAAAAATCATGTGCCAATAGTCCCTGAACTTTAGTCTTGGCTTGTAGACTTTTCAAACTGAATAATTTACCATCAGTATAGTAGCTGAGCATGATGCCATGGTCATCTTCAACATGACTGAAAATATCATGCTGCAAAGCATGAGAGTAAGTTAACAGTCTTGTTTCCTCCAGGAAGTGACTTGGAAAGCACAGGAATATCATCCATTATCTAGATCCCAGTCAAGCATGTCATTATGGAATTGGCATATTATATATATATATATATGTATGTATATATATGTATATATTTATATATATATATACATATATATACATACATATATATGTAAACATTTCTAGGCAAACAAATTTTGACATAAGTTTTCATAAGCCATAATGACAATATCAAAAACCTAGGGAATCAAATAAAAGAAAAATGGGGGGCAGTTAGGTGGCGCCATTTAATCCAATTTGCCTTGCAAAAACCTAAAAACATAAAAGACAAAAGATACACCCTGCTCTCAAGGAATTCAATATCTTATGAGAGGAGACAACCATACAAATGAAGGGAAGGCATTGAACTAATAGGTATTGGGAAAGGTTTCCTGTAGAAGATAAAGTTCCTGTAGAATATAAAGTGCTAAGTACTCCATTATTTCTCTTCATAAGGTGAGCATACTACTCAAAAGTCAGCATGGGAATGCCCAGCTCTTGACTTGTCTTATGGAATAGGATCAGGGTAGTGATTCGTAATGCCACCTGGTGGCTAAACTTAATTAGGAGGGTATTGGGTTAAATGTTCCTGAAAATACTCTCCAACTTTGAGCTTCAGTGCTTCTGAGTTTTTCCCAAGAACACAAACTTAATTTGTGTCAATATTAGTTTGAGATATGCTCCTTTCAGATTTCAGTAGATCAATTTGCACCTGATAGTAAACATGAAACTCTGAGTAGGGTTATTTGCACCTTGTCATAATGCATGTGAGGTTTTTCATAGTTCACAGAAAAAGAACAGTGAAGCAGCTGAGCAGCCAACCATGATAATGAGCTGCTCTTGGGTTTTCCTAGCCTTTGCCTGTACAAATGAACTACTAAAACCTCACAGCCTTTATAAAGTGCAAATAAATCTATTTGAAGTTTTGAATTCCTTAAAGGGTACAAATTGATCCATTCAGATCTGAAAGGGGCACACCTTCCTTTCTCCATCTCTCAAACCTTTTTTGAACTCTTTTTTGTTAAGCTTCATTCTTTACTGTGTAGGTGGACAGGTAAAGTTGGGATTAGTTGAGATAGGTGTTTTCATAACAAACACCTAAATAATCACTGAAGATTCCAGAGTTACATTAGAACTACTTAATGTCTGGGAGACATAGTCCTGCATTTGAAGTGAAACCTATTTCTAATACCACCCCTGCCTCACATTATGACTCCAAGGAAGGAAGTCACTCCGTTTTGCAGCTTCACTGTCTATAAAATGAGAATAATGATACCTTCTGCCAAATTCACTGGGATATTTTGAGGATTAATTAAGTAACATCTGCAGGGCTGCACAGAGACAAATGCTACATGAATACAAAGTATTATTCTTAGAAACATACATGCGGAAGAAATGATCATAGGGAGGTACAGGGTTGAATGGTTCAATGATAGGGCAGCCTCTGCTCATTTGTAATGGGAGTTCTTGCCATGTTGTTAAAGTATGAATGGCTAATGAATCCTGCCATTTTTGTTTCTTAAATAAAGATATGCTTCCATAACTCCTAAAATTAATTTTTGCATCTAAGAAACCATCCATATTTGGAGTTTGTGAACTTTGTAACAAATAAATGAATCAATGAAATAAGCTTGAAAATGCATATATTTACTAAAGTAGGATTTAAAAAACCACTAGAATGAAGATGCTCATATTCCCCTGGTGTGAACTCTGAGATTAGGCTTCCACTTTTGCTCAGGGCTAACATGCAGTTTCTTCCTTTTTTCTCCTTTTGTTTCAATGTGACCCTTGTTTCAATTTTCACAAAGAAACATGAATCAGGTTTATTAAAATTGTACTGTACTTAAAATTCTTCCATTCAAATTTCCTCATCTTATACATGAAGAAAAGGAAGCCTCAGTATATAAAAAAATCTTGTACTAATGATATATTTCTAATTAATGAAAGAATCTGAAGTATAATCCACATCTCATGACTCCACCATCTAAAGTTCTTTGAACCACACTGAATTACACTACATAGTTTTCAACCTAAAACAATGACCAGAGTTAAAAGGCATACAAATGTGAGCCTAAATTTGTTCTTTTGAATGTGAAGTAAAAAGATAAGTATAAGGATAATAATCATAATCTTAATAAAAGTAATAATGACTAACATTTTTCTAGCTTTTAACCTTACAAAATGCTTTATATTATCACATTTGATCCTCATATTAACACAGGGTCTTAGAGTTCAGCTTTATATTTCCCAGACTAAAAATCACAAAATAAATCTGTGATGTACAAACAACCAAGCAAAACTCCTAACTCCTTCCAGTACCTATTGGAAGCATAATTGCTATTTTAATTCATTATTATTATTATTATCCTATTATTGAAGAACTATTTTAGGCTAGTTGAGTATAATTAGAAAAAATAGATATTTATTGCTACAGGAGGAGTCAACTCTATCTTATTACAAAAGCACCTTATATTCAGAGAAGTTGAAAATGCATCAGAAATTCTGTATCATTCTTCATTACATTTCTGGAAGTAGAGATAAGTGTGATTAAGGGGAAATTGTCCAATTAGAGAAGGTTTAAGGGAATATGACTTCTTGGTCCCCATTTTGAAAATGCTCTTGGAGGCATTTCTCCCTGTAAATTAAAACATTTGTTATGACAGATAGATATAGATATAAATATAGATATGGATATGGATATGGATATGGACATGGATATGGATATGGATATGGATATGGATATGGATATGGATATAGATATAGATATGGATATAGATGTGGATATGGATAAAGATATAGATATGGATATAGATATAGATATAGATGTGGATATGGATATAGATATAGATATGGATATAGTATTAGATATGGATATAGATATAGATAGATAGAGATAGAGATAGAATATAAAGATAGATAGATATATAGATATAGATATAGATATAGATATAGATATAGATATAGATATAGATATAGATATAGATATAGATTTAGATATAGATTTAGATATAGATATAGATATAGATATAGATATAGATATAGATATAGATATAGATATAGATATAGATATAGATATAGATATAGATATAGATATAGATATAGATATAGATATAGATATAGATATAGATATAGATATAGATATAGATATAGATATAGATATAGATGATATATACTTTTCCTGAAAATGAGTGACTTTCTCTTTCTACCATTTGGGAATTAATTACCAAGGATATGCTGAATGAAGTTCTTGTTCATTCCACATTTAAAACTTTAAAACATTTTCATTGTTGATTTACCACAATAGCTTTTTATCTTATCACTACAATCTGGTCAACAAAACACTTGGATTCTGAATAAAATTTACACAATTTAAATAGCAATGGTATCATTGAGGACAGGAACATGCATTTGATATACCACTAGTCTGGGCTGTGATTATTCAAATTGTTAAGCTCAAGTTTCCTCAAATGTAAAATGTAAAATTGATAATTGTGCCTTATAGGGTATTTATGAGAAAAATTCTATATAAATATGAAATGTTGATATTATTACTTCAGTGGCTCTGTGATTTCATCAAATCCACTGGAATAGATTGAAATTCAGCCATACTGCACTTTTTATTTTTTAATTTCATGTCAAATATAGCATATTTTTCCACGATCTTCCACAGGAGAGCCATTCAACTAAGGTAAAAAGAGATCTTCTTCAATGGAATATATTTTTACATTCCTAGCATACCAGTGAAGTTCTTAAAATAAAATTTCAGACTTAAATCACCTGTGTGTGGGAGCATTGTAAACTATCATTACCTGGTGTCCTTGAGCACCAGAGTCTTATCTTGATAAATTCCACAGGAGAGAGAGTGGATTAGAGATTGGGGGTCATTTAAGCACTGGTATTTACTTCAATAAACGGAGTACTTGGGGATCTTGGGGACCTTGTCATCATTGTCTTCCTTGTCTCCCACCCCTCCAGTGTTCACCTGGGGAAGACTGAGGGAGTCCAGAAGTGGACCTCAACATAAGGGACCAGAAAGGGACTCAACATGGATCTCCTCAACTGTGGATCACTAGGAGTGTGGATTTCTCCGAGATTCGGAAACATGGCTAGCCTTGTCAAACCAATGCCTCATTGCGTCATGGAGATTACAGTAAGTTCCAAAGTCTATGACACTGAAACTTATTCTCTAGCAAGCCCATTAGTACACACACAAACACATGCACAAACTAGACAAACAAAAAAAAAAGTAAAACCTAGAATAGAACTTAAATGTAATAGTAATTGCCCAGTTGATCTGAGTAAAGAGCTGCATTTCCAGAATGCTCCTATCTGGAATGTAAATGGGGAACAATGTAAATGGAGTCAATATAGGAGAAAAATGAAACTTATTTTTGTAAGACTTACAGCATTGTGTAGATTGAGAGAGGATTGCCTTAAGATGAAAGGAAGGGAAATCTCTATAAAATGTTATGATTACTAAATAGGAGAGACAAGCTGTCAAATTATAAATATGCCTATGATAGGCAGTGACAAATAATTAATAAAGGAAGCCAAAGCAGGAACCTCATAAAAGCCAGTAGTGTCCAATAAGCAGCAATAACAGCTATCTGAAACCAAAGAAAATTTTCCAGAGAGACTCAGTTTGCCTGTACAGTTGCCTCCAATTCCCTAATTCTGATTCTAGAGAAAAATCTTGTCCTATCAAAGTTCTAAATGTTTAAGAGAAATTTCTTTCTCAGTGACTCTAGGAAGAAAGAGGATAAAATTATATATTTAGAAATAAATGTATTTAGCAATAATTTTCTCTTCTGCTTATCTCTGTGCTAGTTCAAAGCTTTTCTGTTTTAATATCTCAGGATTTCTTGCAAATGGAGAATTCCAATAATGCTTTACCTGATTTGTTTTCTGTCATACTACCTTGACAGTGCAGTTACTATTTCTGGAACTCCCACCCTATCTACCTAGAAGGTTCCAGATCCTAGACTGTGCTTCCCTTAAAAGTCTTCTTGTTATGCCTTCATGTTCTCCTTTTGCTCTGGGAATAATTAGGTACTACCATTGCTTCTGGAAAGAGTATGTCAATAGCCTGCCCAATAACTCCATTTACCCTCTCTGTGACTTCCTAGACCAAAGTGCCTACTATGTGTATTGTCTTTTCCAATGATAATTTGAGTTTCTTGAGTGTAAGAATTGTTTCATTTTATGTTTTCATCAGAGAGTCTGGCACATGGAAAACATTCATTCATTCATTCATAATGAGTAAATAAACACATAGATAACTTAAATACAGAAATTCCTTGTTTTCTGATTGGACAGGAATAAAAATGCAATGAACAAGATGTATAAATCACAATCAAAAACTATCAAATTTGAATACAAAGCAGGTGAGACTATTGGCTTACACATGGATACAATTTCTGATAACCAATTTGTTTTTACAAAGAACACACAAATATTCTATGTACTAACAGGACTTCTCTGTTGCCGAACAAATGCAAAAATTGTAGCCAAAACACATTTCTCAGGAGTACTTTTTCACACCTCAATGTTGTCATTTGGTGATGAAATAGGAATAAAGTAAAAATGATAGTCTTACCCAAAATTGTGTGCACTAAATGAGAAAAGGAAATTTTCATTAAGATTTTCAAAATATATTTGAACAAGGAAAAATCAATTTGCAACAACATTTCATTAAAACATCCTCATCGACAAGATGGAAGCATGTGGACTAGATGATAGTATTGTTAGTTGGATTCAATATTGAATTAATGTCTTGATACAACACCCCCCCCCAACAATTGGTAGTACACTGTCAACTTAGAAGGAGTCAGAAACCCCAGGGATCTATCGTTGTCCTGTGATGCATAACATTCATGTTAATAACTTGGATGAAGATATTGAGAGTATCTTTGTCAAATGCACATGTGACAGGGAGTTGAAAGCAAGAGATACATTGTAAGATAGACTTAGGAGGCTCAGTCATCTCAACAGTCTAGATTGAATGGCCAAATATAATGAGGAAAAGTTAATGAAGATGAATGTTTGAAAAAAGATGAATGTGTAAAGTAAATGACAGACAGAAATGTAACTAAGTTTTTTTAATCACCTTGACAATCAGATATATTGTGCCATATTGATAATCCCAACTACTACAGAAATTGAAGTTGTTAAATCTCTTGAGATTTAGTGAACTAACTATTCTTATTGGGTGTCCACATGAACACTGGCATTGGCATTCATATGATGAACCATTTGGGAGATGGGGGTCATGAGATTACCTAAACCAAAGTGAGCCAACCCAGATCAAAAATGATTCTGGTAAAAGCTCAATACTGTCTAGTATTGGAATCTGGTCTATTAATAATACCAACATTTCCAGATATCAGGAGTCAAAAACAGTAAGAATAGAAAATCACTCCAGTATAAGAAAGATGGGTAAAATCAGCCAAGAGACTTTTTGGATTTTCTTTAATGCCTGAGAAAATTATTAGACTGTAAGCCCAATATATGTCAAAAATGAGTCCCAATAACCAATGAAAAGTAAATATAGTCTTAGGTTACATTCAGTGTTGCCAAATATTCATCCAACAGTAGCAAGAGTCCCCTCATATCCTGTCATGTTCATATTACATCTGGGGAATTGTGTTCTCTGGCAAGAAAATATTATCCTGAAGACTGGACCACTGGAAATAATACCATAACAAGAATAAGTTAAAGGAAATAAAGATGTTTCAATAACCAGAAATATAGCAGATTTTTCAAGCATTTGAAGTGCTGTCACGTGGGAAAGGATTTACCTTTATTCTACTTGGTTGCTGATAGAACTAAAGGGAACAGGTTGGAGAGGCCAAGAGACTGATTCATTTGTGATGTAAAGAAAACCTTATAGTAATTAGAGTTGAGCAAAAGGAAAATGGGCTGCCTCATGATGAAGGAGGTTCCCACTCATTTCAGGTATTTGAGAAATAGCTGAGATGATAACTTGCCAAGTATGATATGGAGTGAATTCTTGACCAGATATACAAGTTGGATTAGATGGCCACTGTTGTTTCTTCCAAATATGAAATTTCTGTTATTCCATTTTTGACTTGGCAAATTTAGAATCTTATTTTATTACTGTACTAGAATATAGAGTTGGAAGGAATCCCAGGAGAGGTCATTAAGGGCTCAAAAGGGAAATTACTTTCCCAAGATCAAACAGATAAGAAGCTGTAAAGATGAGATTTCAATACATATTAGAACTCCCAGTGAAAGGACTCTTTTTGCTTTCTGTATGGTGTATCTTTGCTTCCTAAATTTGGATTCAACTAAAGAATATGTAGCTATTCTGTTAAATCACTATAACTCTCTGTGAGTGATAACTAAGGGTGAGGTGAAGAATAAAAAATAATTCATCTGAACTGGATATAAACACAGAGCAGTCAAATCCATGAGAATGAAGAAAAAAATGTACTGATCCAAAAATTAAATGAAATATATGAAAAGAACAAACAGATGGACTAAAAATTGTATATACTTGGAATAAGAGCTTCTTAGGGACTTTTCACATTATATTCCCTTTTCCCTCAAGGGTGCTTATTCTTAGATGAGGGTAAGATCCCCATTCCCAAGAGGAAGGAAGCTGTATTTTATAACATTTCTTCTCTAGCCAGCTTTTCAATGTATTCCCTAAATGTAATGGAAATTAGATTCCAAAAAGCAGTTTTGAATTTTAAATGCAATTTTAAATGGAATTCCCTTTAATTACTATTTTTTGTGCTTTTCAAACTTTTCAGACTATATTTCAAAGTCAATCTCATCATTTTCCTTTTACAGGTTTTAAGTACTCTGGCAAAATTCTAGATATTGAAAGAAGGAAAGAATGGTGGAAATTACATGATCCAAGGTACAGAGACATTTTTTTATGCTGCCCATGTATCCTACTTCTGGGATATATGGATCAAATCTATGTCATAGAAGGGACTAGCCTCTTAAAGAAAAGATAAGAATTTTGCAAAAAAAAAATTGGCTCATTTTGCCCCTGCAGGACTCAACCTGTAATCATTAGATAAAATGTTTTAAACAAAGCTTAGATTTCCCAATGTTTGAATTTTGTCCAAAAGGGACTAACAAAATCCCAGTGTTCGAATGTATAAATTAGATCATGAATAGAACATAAATACTTAAAACTCAAAAGACTTACAATTGAATATTGGTAAATATAACACGACATAGTAACTTATCACCCCCTGAAGACTTATTGAAAATTAAAATAGATTTAACATTCACCTATGACCTCTCTCCTGACTTTACAAATCACAAGAACACATCTCGTGACAACCCCGAGTACAGTTTGGGCTTTCTTCATTCTGTCATCCATATAATAGATTATCCTGTTTGACCATCTCTTTAAAATATTAAAATCATAAAACAAATAAATAAGGAAATATAAAAATAATTCATACATTATTTTCAAATAATATATTTATAAAATATTTGTAAAGCATAAAATGCTATATACTGTCAACATCATCATCATAATCAATATCATCATCATCATCATCACAATCATCATGGTTTTGCTATTGTATACTAAATATGAATACAGGAATTCTAAACTTCTTGAGAGCAATTAGGATCCTTACTTGAGAACCTGCAGTTGAGGAAAGAAAACAAAGCAGATGAAGTATCCTGGAGTTGAAGCCCAATCTTGTTTGTTTAAACAAGTATATCTTCTTGACAGAGAAACAAAGAGGGAGCAGAGACACAGACAAAGATAGAGCTAGCACCACAGAGAGAGATGGGTAAGGGGGGAGGGAGGGAGAGAGAGAGAGAGAGAGAGAGAGAGAGAGAGAGAGAGAGAGAGAGAGAGAGAGACAGAGACAGAGACAGAGACAGAGAGAGACAGAGAGAGACAGAGAAAGAGAGAGAGAGAGAGAAAGGAGAGGCTGCCTGAGACAAAAGCTCTATGATCAAAGGAGAATTTCTTCTCTGTTTGGGAGATAGGGAAGAAAAACACAATTACTCTTCAAGCATACTCAGTGAACTCATCTTCCTCACCCAACACTAGTCATCTTTTCACAGATACCATACATTTTTTATTATCTTCTATTAAACTGATTCAACCAGAGTAGACTCTGTCTTACCTCAAATCATATTATACATTGATTTCCTCTCAATAACTGTCCACATGCTACTTAGTCTTCAGTTTCCATAAGAGATGACACCAAAGAGTTTTTCAAGTACTATATCAATATTAGGACAGTTTGGGAATAGTATGGTTCTTTTTGCATCACAGCATTGTCTTTCCGAACCATTCAGTTCTACAACAATGAATATTAACCTCTGAACACAAAGAATACAATGCAATTTTCTTGTCTTGTTAACATTCTTTTTTTATGACAATGTCCCTTTTATAAGTTATCCTTGGAACCCACAAAGAGGAAAAAAAAAGACAAAGAAAATTTCTATGGCCCACTCCTTGAAGGCAGCATAGCTGTCACTTCATTCTTCCACTATCTGAGCATTTAATTCAGCTTCCTTACAGTATGAGAACCTATAATGTCATTCTTCAAAAATCATGTCAGCTCAAAATACTGTCATTGGAGGGGGTTTTGAAATCTGTGTGTGTTCCTCTAAGACATAGTTGGTGTGCTTCGTATGAGAGCTTGCTAAGTTTATACAGATCTTTAGTCTCTTCCCAGAGTGACTAAATTTCACTAGCCTATTTTCCTTCCCTAGGATTATGGAATTTACTATTTTATTTGCAGTATAGACAACTGCATATTTTATGATTTTAAAAAGTTACTAACATTGATTAACTCAATGATTTAAGTACAAAATCTCAAGTATAAACCTTAATATAAACCTATATCAAACTTGGAACAGCATAGGAAGTTCATGTCATTAGTGAACTTTTTTCTCCTTTACTGTGTTGTTTTTTGAGGAAGTATGGGATTTTTCAAAGAAATGAATTAATTCAGGGGTTGGTAATTTGCTAACTCTCATAGAGAAATTTCAATTTTTTTTGCGTGAAATCTTGAAAATGCCAAAAGCCACTCTCAATATTTGAATAAATACCTCTGATAAATGTCCAAAATGCATGAAGAAATATGACTAACATATAAATCAATTCTAGATAAGGGGGAATATTCTAAGAATGTATACTTTTCAGGAAAATAAACAAAAATGATCAATATCAATATAGAACAATGCTCCCAAATACCCAATAATTAGAGAAATGAAAACCAAAACAATTTCAAGCTTTCATCAAATGAGCAAAGATAATGTACACTGGACAAAAAAATGATACTTTCCTGCTCCCTCTATACATGTGTTTCTATAATCCATAAAGAAAACACTCAATAGATCCTACCATTCCCTTTAATCGCTCTTTCTCTCCATTTAATAGCCAGGCTATATTTATAGCCTCTATTTCCTCTTCTCTCACTCATTTCTAAGCCCTTTGTAATGTCTTCTCATATTTTCAGTCAAAAATATTAGATTCCTCAATATTAATGAAAATCTTTTAATTGTAATATCTTTATTGTCTTTTATTACTTATTCTGATTGTATGACTATCTCTGATGAATTAGATACTTTTGACGAAACTCTTCTGTATATTTCCTTCTCTCTGGGTTTCAAGATTCTTGTTTTTCTTGGTGTCCTTCTTAAGTTTCTAATTCACCTTCCATGTCCTTTCCTGGATCCTCATCTAGTTTATCCTCTCAACTGTGGATAAATTCCAACACCCTGATATCTAGGTTCTCTTTCCTTTCTATCAGCATTTTCTCATTTAGTGATGATACATCTTCTATGATTGCATGTTTACATGATTAATGTTCAGGTCTGTATATCCAGCTACAGTATCTTTACTGAATGTTGATCTTGTTATTCTAATAACATATTAGACATTTTGAATTGCATAACCCAGAGGTATCTTAAAACAATATATTTCTGAAAAGATTTTATCTTTTCTCCCAATTCCACTTCTCTAATGAATAATCTAGTTTTATCACAGACATCACTATCTATTTGCTTTCCCAGATATGAAATATCTGTGTCAAAGCCAACTCTTCACTATACAATGAACATATTTTGCTTCCATTACCAAAATGTCCCTTTCCTCCATCCCATTTTATCTGTTAATATAGTAACTATGCTAGAACAGTTCTTCACTTCCTACCTGAACTATTATTATAGATTCCTAAATGACTTTGCATCCTTTTAACGTCTTTCTAACTACAATTCATCTGGTGAATATCTGCTAAAAGAATCTCATGACAAGGAATTAATCAGGCCATATTCTTTGTAGCTTAAATTTCTGTGATCTCCTAATACCCCTAAGAGCATATATAGGAATAAGACCTCAAAATTTGATAATAATAGCTAGGAGAATTATAAAGTAGTTTGGCGAAAACTAGACATAGCCCAACATCTTACATTGTATACAAAGAAAAAGATAAAATGCATAAAGTATTTAGACACAAAAAGTGATATTATATGTAAATTAATAGAACATAGAAAAGCATGTACTGCCAGATTTGAAGATAAGAGAAGTTTCTGTCCAAATAAGAGAAAGGATTATGAGAAGTAAAATAATTTTTTTACTTGACATTAAAAGACTTTTGCAAAAACAAAACTAATGCAATCCAAATTAGAAGGAAAATAGGAAACTGTTGGAAAAATGCTATGTTATTCTAATAAAAAAACTTTATTTATCAAATATCTTTATTTTTTCCAAATTCTTAAGTAAGAACCATCATCCATTTGGAATTATGCCCAATAGATTTTTTGAATTGTGCATTCCTTTTGACCCAGAAACATTACTACTAGATCTGTATCCTAAATAGATCAACAAAAATGGAAAAGTATCAATTTGTACAAAAATTTTATATTACTTTTTGTGGTGACATAAGACATTGGAAATTGAGAGTATGTATATCCAGTGGGGAATGGCTTAACCAGTTGTAGTATATATGTATGATGGAATAATATTGTGCTATGAGAAATGATGAACAGGATGTTTCAGAAAACATAGGAATATTTTTAGAATTCATACACAGTGAAAGAAATAGAAGCAGGAGAATGTTTTGCATAGAAAAACAGTAAAAAAAGAATGACCAACTGTGAAAGACTTGACTACTCATGTCAAAGCAATGGGACAAGAACATTTGAAAAGTACTCATGATGAGCAATGATATGCACCTCCAAAGAAAGAATTGGTTACTTCTGAATATATGAAAGAATAGACTTTTTTTTTGCTTTTTCCGTTTTTATTATTTTATTTTATTTCCTTTAGCAATGAAAGGATATTTATCATGACATCACAGGCATATTCAAACTCAAAGTGCTTACCTTCTTAAGGAGAAGGAAGGGGATTTAAAGGGGAAGAGACTTTAGAAATCAATTTTTGTTGTGATTCCCCAGCCAACAGGAGATCAATTTAGCTTCGGAGAGAAAAAGAAATATGCATACTCAGGTGGGGGTGCTTACAGTAGGACAGCTAGTAGAGCTCGTGCATTGAAAACATCTAACAGTTCTTATAGAAGTAAACTACAAAATTAGCATGCAGGATAAAAAAAAATGATGTAAACTTTGGTTTAGACAGGATATAATCCAGCAGGATGTAACCCAAGTCAAGAAATTTGGAAACAAGGTTTATTGACAAGTGAGACCCCACATTGCTGATAGGGTATACAGTGTTTTTCTGTTTAGGCTCATCTCACTCAGCATCAATTCATGCAGATCTCTCCAGGCTTCCCTGAATTCCCATCCCTCCTGGTTTCTAATAGAGCAATAGTGTTTCATGACATGCGTATATCACTGTTTGATAGTCATTCCCCAAATGAAGGACATTTACTTGATTTCCAATTCTTTGCCACCACAAGCGGGGCCACTATGAATATTTTTGTACAAGTGATGTTTTTACCCTTTTTCATCATCTTTTCAGGGTATAGACCCAGTAGTGGTATTGCTGGATCAAAGGGTATGCACATTTTTGTTGCCCTTTGGGCATAGTTCCAGACTGCTCTCCAGAAAGGTTGGATGAGTTCACAGCTCCACCAACAAGGTATTAGTTTCCCAGATTTCCCACAACCCTTCCAATGATGATCATTGTCCTTTCTGGTCATATTGGCCAGTCTGAGAGGTATGAAGTGGTACCTCAGAGATGCTTTAATCTGCATTTCACTAATAAGTAATGATTTAGGGCAATTTTTCATATGACTATGGATAACTTTCATCTCCTCATCTGTAAATTGCCTTTGCATATCCGTTGAGGATTTGTCAATTGGGGAATGGCTTGTTTTTTTAAAATTGACTCACTTCTCTTTATATTTTAGAAATGAGTCCATTGTCAGAAATACTAGTTGTAAAGATTGTTTCCCAGTTTATTTCATTTCTTTTAATCTTGGTTACAGTAGTTTTGTCTATGCAAAAGCTTTTTAATTTAATGTAATCAAAATCATTTGTTTTTTGTGATGATCTCTAACTCTTCCTTAGTCATAAACTGCTTCCCTTTCCATAGATCTGACAGGAAAACAAACTCCTAGTTTGCTTATAATCTTATTTTTATCTCTAAATCCTGTATTTATTTGGATTTTATCTTGGTATATAGGGTGTGAGGTGTTGGTCTAATCTAAGTTTCTTCCATACTAACTTCCAATTCTCCCAGCAGTTTTTATCGAAGAGAGAGTTTTTATCCTAATAGCTGGACTCTTTGGTCTTATCAAACAGACAGTTCTGATGACTGATGCTTTATAATATAATTTTAGTTATGGTAGGGCTAAGCTACCCTCTTTTGTACTTTTTTTCATTGAATCCCTGGAAATTCTTGACTTTTCATTTCTCCATATGAATTTGCTTACCACTTTTTCTAACTCATTAAAGTAATTTTTTTTTGAATTTTGATTGGTAGGGTACTAAATAAGTAGTTTAGTTTTGGTAGAATTGTCTTTTTTTGGTTATATTAGCTCCACCTATATATGAACAGTTGATGTTTGCCCAGTTATTTAAATCTGATTTTATTTGTGTGAGAAGTGTTTAGTTAATTGTTTTTAAAATGTTTCTGGGTCTGTCTTTCCAAATAGATTGATAGTTATTTCATATTTTCTGAGGTTACATTGAATGAAATTTCTCTTTCAAGTGCTTCCTGCTGTATCTTGCTAGTCATACATAAAAAAGTTGAGGATTTGTGAGGGTTTATTTTATGTCCTGCAACTTTGCTAAAGTTGCTAATTGTTTCCAGTAGATTTCTGGATGATTTCTTAGGACCCTCTGGGCATACCATCATGTCATCTGCGAAGAGTGAGAGTTTTGTCTCTTCCTTCTCAATTCTAATTCCTTCAATTTCTTTTTCTTCTATTATTGCTGAAGCTAATATTTCTAATATGATATTGAATAGTAGTGGTGATAATGGGCATCCTTGTTTCACCCCTGATCATATTGGGAATGCCTCTCGCCTCTCCCCATTGATTATAATGCTCTTTAATGGCTTCAGATAGATACTGTTTATTATTCTAAGGATTAATCCATTCATTCCTTCACTCTCTAGTGTTTTTAGTAGGAAAGGGGAATTTATTTTGTCAAAATCTTTTTCAGCATCTATTGATACAATTATATGATTTCTAATAGGCTTGTTATTGATATAATTAATTATACTTACAGTTTTCCTAATATTGAACTAGCCCTGCATTCCTAGGATAAATCCAAATTGGTCATAGTGTACTATCCAAGTGATAACTTGTAATCGTTTTGCTAAGATGTTATTTAAGGTTTTTACATCTATATTAATCAGGGAGATAGGTCTATATTTTCTTTCTGTTTTAACTCTTCCTGGTTTAGGTATTAGCACCATATTGGTGTCATAGAAAGGGTTAGGCAGAGTTCTGTCTTTTCCCTATATTTTCAAAGAGTGTATATAGAATTGGAACCAATTGCTCCTTAAATGTTTGGTAGAATTAACTTGTGAATCCATCAGGCCCAGGAGGTTTTTGTCTTAGGGAGTTTAATAATGGCTTATTGAATTTCTTTTTCTAAGATAGGGTTATTTGGTTTTTTAATTTACTCCTCATTTAATCTGGGCAACTTATACTTTTGTAAATGTTTGTCCATTTCATTTTGTCAAATTTATTGGCATAGTATTGGGCAAAATAATTCCAAATTATTACTTTAATTTCTTCCTTGGTGGTGAGTTCACCATTTTCATTTATGATACTAGCACTTTGCTTTTCTTTTTTATTTTTTTCCATCAAATTGACCAGAGATTTATCAATTGTATTGGGTTTTTCATAAAACTAACTCTTGGTTTTATTTATTAATTCAATAGCTTTTTTTGCTTTCAATTTTATTATTTTCTCCTTTAATTTTTAGAATTTCTAATTTGGCATTTAATTGGGGGGGTCAATTTGCAATTTATCTAATATTTTAGTTATATATTTAGTTCATTAATTTCCTCTTTCTCTAATTTATTCTTATATATATGAATTTAAAGAAATGTTATATCCCCTTACAGCTGCTTTGAGTGTATCCCATAGATTTTGGTATGTTGTTTCATTATTTTCATTATCTAGGATGAAATATTTAATTCTTTCTATAATGTATTGTTTGATCCACTCATTCTTTAAAATGAGATTATTCAGCTTCCAATTAGTTCTAGGTCTTTATCTCCCTGACCCAATATTGCATATGATTTTTATTGCATTCTGATCTGAGAAATATGTATTCACTGTTTCTGCCTTTCTACCATTGATTATTAGATTTTTGTGCCCTAGCACATGGCCAATTTTTGTATAAGTGCCATGTACTACAGAAAAAAGGTATATTCCTTTCTTTCCCCATTCAATTTCCTCCATAAGTCTTTAATATCTAGGTTTTACAACAATCTATTTACCTCCTTAACTTCTTTTCTGTTTATTTTATTATTATGATTCGATTTATCTAAATATGAGAGTAGGAGGTTGAGGTGTCCCACTAGTAGAGTTTTGCTGTCTATATCTTCCTATAGTTTTTCCGCTTCTCCTCTATGAATTTAGATGCTATCCCATTGGGTGCATACATACTCAGTATTGAAATCACTTTATTGTCCATGGTACCTTTTAGGAGGATATAGTTTCCTTCCTTATCTCTTTTAATCATATCTATTTCAGCAGCTGCTTTGTCTGAGATAAGGATTGCTACCCCTACTCTTATTTCAATTCAGCTGAAACAAAACATGTTTTGCTCAAACCTTTTACCTTTAATCTATATGTATTTCTCTGCTTCAAATTAGTTTCTTGTAAGTTGCATATTGTAGGACTGGTTTTTAATCCAGTCTGCTATTCATTTACATCTTAAGGGAGAGTTCATCCTATTCACATTCAAAATTATAATTGCTAACTCTTTTTTTCACTCCATGTTATATTCCTTCTGTTTGTATTTTTCCTGTTTTTCCTCCTTTATCCATATTCCCCAGTATTTTCTTTCTGGATACCTCCACTTTCAGTGTATTTACTCTCCTATGTCCACCCCTCCCCTTTCTTTCCCTTTCCCTTTTCCCCCTTTCCCTTCCCTTCCAGCTGTTAATTCCCTTTTTTCTCTCCCCTCCTCCCTGTCTCTGTCCCCCTCCCCTTTTCCCCTTTTAAAACTTGAAAAGTAAAATGTTTCTTAAGTTAACTGAGTGTGTGTGTGTGTGTGTGTGTGTGTGTGTGTGTGTGTGTAAGTTAACTTTTAGCCAAGTCTGATGAGAGGAAGATTCAGGTGTTTCTCATCTCCTATCTTCTTCCCCCTATTGCAATAGGTCTTTTGTACCTCTTAATGTAATGAGATTTATTTCTTTTAAGAAGTTTGTTTCATGTCATTTATAAGGGAAGATCAGGAGATTAGCACTGTGCCTGTCTTCTCTCTGTCATCTTGGCTGGAAATCTGTATATTGATAAATTTTAACACAAAAGATATTTTCTAAAACATGTCCAAACAAATCCACTTTGCAAGTAAATCCCTCTCAAAGCAGTTTGATGATAAAGAGAATGTTATTTGTCTTTTCTTTCGACAATACAGTACTAATACTAGTTTTTGTCTGTTTTTATTTTTGGCTCTTCTTCATATTGACTATACATTTCAAAAACTATTTGGATAAATGGTATCTCCTAAGACTGTCAATTCTTCCTTAGAAATGTTTCTTAGATTGTTCTTTTTCTTTCCACTGTCATACTAATTTTGGTTCCTATTGCCTAAAATAAGAACCACTATTAAGATTCAGTTTCCCGTATTCCTTGAATCTAGGATTTCCATTCCACATGATGCTTCTAAACAATTTTTCCTAAAATAAAATTAAATAAGATATTCAATTCCCTTAATGAGTCTCCTGTTTTATCAGCTATTACCTGCTTCATGGTATATGTGTATTTCATGGTCCTTGAATGAGGCTTCTTTTTACCAAATAACCATTAATTCAACAAAAACACATTTAATGAAATAGACAACAATTAACTTGAATTAGGTCATAAATAATTTCAGCTATCATTGCCAAATGTCTGTCATACCTGCAGGTCATCTGGGAGTGCTTGTCGCTGTTTCATAATGTGACAAAAGGGAGTTCTATAAGTCAAAGGAGATATGAAAACCTGACACATTTCTCAGAAATTCAGAGATTCCCGGCATTACCAGTGGTTTGGCAGTTTAGTGTACTGAGAACATGATCTGGAAAAATGGAAGAAATTCCATGGAAAATTTGAGAGCTCTGAATTTTTGCAAGAAATAAATAATAATAATACAAAAATCCAGTTATTCCTTAGAGAATGACCTTTTAAACTAACCAACCTCATCTGATCATCATTAAATTCTCAGGTTATGACTTTTACCATTGTCCTGAAAATCTTCAATAGCATTACCAGTTCATACTGAACTGTTTATCCTGTAAACCTCTAACAGACTGAGCAGTCTCTAGAGATATATTTTTAATAACTCCTCATAGTTATCTTGTGCTTAAATTTTTACAAAGGCCAATCAATGGTCCTATTAGATAAATGTAAAATTATATTTTACCAAGAAAATGGATATAAGTTCCCTTGTCTAAGACAATGTATTTTGTGAGTGCCCATGTCTTCTGACTCCAAATGCTGTTGCTCTTGTTGCTTCTTCTATTTTGCCTTAGTGTCTATTTTATAGCATTTGATTCAAGACTATATTTTGTCATGTGGTTTAATCGCGTCTATTAGTTTGTAAGCTCCTTGTCATATACATTCATCTTCTGTTTTGCTTGCAAAGAGCTTTTAATGCTTTAATAAATATTTGATGGCATGATTACTTTGACTTTCTAAGAGATCATTTTTAGTAATTTCAGTTATGTTCAACTCTTCATGATGCCTTTTGGGTCACAGAGTTGTATCTAATTACAGATTCATATTTGGAAAGATTAATTTTCTTGACTTTAGGTTCAGCACTTTATCTTCTGTGCCACCTGATTGTGCATAACTTCTATGATGATTATCCTCTAAAAACACATTTCTTTTAATTTAGATGAGTGACTATTCTTATTGATCAAGATCCTACCTCTTCCATCTCTTTTAGAGAGATAGGAAATTTCCTTAATCTTCACTCAGGATATTGACCTGTTTCTGAGAAATCAGTGCCAGACTCATACAAAAGAATACTTGCCAGTTGACCATTCAATAAATATTTATTATGTGCCAAATGCTAGGATTGCAAATTTCACATAAAAATACATTCCTGCTTTCTAAGAGTTTACATTCTGATTGGGGGAAATAATGCATAAAAGGAAAATGAAGGAGAGAAGCAAAAGAATCAGGTGTGAGAGAGGATCAGAGAAAGTCAAGGGCAAACACCACTCACCATGTTGGAGAGAAGTTTTGTACTGCTTTTGGCCAGGTGATTTTTCTCTACCAAGCAAAATGTTTTGTGAGTCTCCAGAAGGTCATAATGCCCTGTTAAAGAGGATAACACTGGAAACAAAAAGAGAGATGAACTCTCAAATAGTATAGGAGCTGAATTTTGTTCTTTATTGAGTACTTCATACTACTCCCAGGTAACTCTAGCTAATAAATCTCACCACATTCCAAGACTACTGAAATTTAAGTCAGAGTGGTTTGTCAAAGATACTAGAATAGTTTGCCCATATATACATATGTGTGTGTATTTTCTTTGTTCTCCAGTTCATTTCACAAATGAGGAAACTGAGGCAAAAAGGATTGTGTGAATTGTCCAGGGTCACACAACTAAAATGCCTTGAGATCAGTTTGGAACTCATCATAACAATGATTTTTTCACACTACAGTCCTGGTACACTATTCATTTTGCCCTTCTAGTCCAAGGACTACCCACTATAACATATCTGTTGAATGTTTGTCCAGCTTCTACCTAGGGCCCTCCAAGGAAGAGAAGCACATTACTTTTCAAGACAAAGAAACCATTCTATTCTCATTAGTATCCTCATTGACCTGTACTCTAGAGCCAAATATAACAAATTTAATCCCACTTAATAGCCCTTGAAATACATGAAGAGAGCTATCATATCCCTTCTAAATCTTCTTTCCTCAGAACCAAACAAGCTCAATTCAGTCAAATTGATCCTCAAATGCCTTGAATTTGTCTTTACCTGAACTCTTAACATCTTGCCAACATTTCTTCTTAAACTGTTCTTTTATCTAGAATTAAATACAATACTACAGATGGGGTTTGATGAGAGCAGAATAGGATGTGATTATTAACTTCTTATTTTTGGAAGATATGATCTCCAAGAATGTATTATTTTTTTGTCTACTTTTGCATCCTTCTGATTCATCTTGAGCCTACAGTTCAGTAAACTATTGAACATTTTTTGAACAACTACTCCCTATCCATGATTCTCTTATACAAGTGGATTTCATTATATTTTTTGTGTAGAAGACTTAACATTTATCTTTCATAAATTTCACCTTAGTGTATCTGCCAAGATCATTTTGGTTCCTCACTCATACAGCAAATAATATAACTATACTTCTCAGCTTTTTGTTATTTGAAAGTCATGCTACCTCTACCTTTATCTAAGTTAAGAATTTTTTTAAAAAAAGTTATCTGCATTGGGTCAAACACAGCTTTCTGGAATACTAAATTGGAAAACTCCTATTAAGAAAATGTGTGTGTGTTTGTGTGTGTGTGTGTGTGTGTGTGTGTATCCAATGACAGTGTTTATAGAAGCCGAAAATCCCTCAGCTTTTAGACAATATTTAAATGTTAGTATATTGAGCCTGAAAATCTTGTCCAGAAATCAATGCATTTATATTGTGGAAGGAAATTAAATGACATATAAATCAAGATTCATACAAGAGATAAAAACAAAAAATATAAATAATACAAAGAAAATTCAGTGAAAAACTAAAAAGGAGAAATAAACAATGGAGTACAGGTGATTTCACCAAACACATTAAAAACAATAAGAAATTTCATTTCATGGGATATATTTCATCATCATCTTCAGGACCAGGATGAACAAATAAATCCCTATGAAGACAACAATTCATTAGTTCAACATATATTTATCAGGGGCCTATATTATGCTAGATGCAGGGAATACAAAGGCAAAGTGTAAAAGTTTCTGCCCTCAAAAGGTTTGTATTCTATTGGGGAGAAACAACATGTAAATAAATATCCTATATGTAGTAGGTGTCCAATATGTAGTAGTTTACATATATTTTTTCAGTTGAATTTTATTCATATAGAAATCTTATGAATTCTACAGTACACATATTATTTTCCTCATTTTATAGATGAGAAAATTGATGATAACAAAGATTAAATTAACTTGTCTATGTTAACACAACTGCTAAGTGCTTGAATTAGATTTTCAAACCAGGCCTTCCTTGTTATATTTGAAATATATTACAGAAAAAATCATGGTTTCTCTTGATACCTGGAAGTTCATTACCTAGACTAAGAGAAGGATAAGAACACAAATGTTATAATTAAATGATTTGATATCAAAAATAAAATTAGAATCATAGGTTTCAGAGCTAGGAGGCACCTGAGAGGTCATCTACATTTTTCCCCAACGAAAAGGAGACATGAAGTCCTGCCTGTAAATGAAATGGCAGCCAGGATTAAATTCTTATGTTATTCCAAAAACCCTAGAACCCTTTCAATATTATGGGAAATGGAAGAAATTACTCTGAAGCTTCATGCCTGTATGTCATTAAACCTTTCTGTAAGAAGAGAATCAAAAACCTAGGGGTGGTTTATACAATATAAGACCCCCCCCAAACCAAAAAAAAATTAAAAACTCTTAACTGTTGTCAAACATTTTTAAATAAATTTGTTTTATATATAAAATGATCATCTATTGATTAGGACCAAGTTTCAATACCAATTGAAGTTTCTAAGCTGTATATAAACTGAGTAATTTCCTCCTATTCCTATTGTCCTCTTATTGAAGAAAAAATAAAAATAACTAGCATATAAATCACTTTATGTTTTGCAAATACATAATAATAATATTTGAACAGACATATAGATATATAGATTTAGATATATAGATAGATATGTTGCCTATAAGTTTGTAATATGTTTTTCAAATATCTCATTTAATATTGATAATAATCATGAGAGTTACATGCTATAATTCCCATTTGCAGATGAAAATGAGGCAAACACATTGAGTCACTTGAACAGGATCCTGTGATTACTGAGCTCAGGTATTCCTGATTCTATTTCCTAATCTCTGTACCTTTTGACTGTATCTCTTCAAACCAACCTTGTGAGGTAACCTTTTCACTTGAACTCTCATCTTGAGACTCCACTGTTATAAATGGTGAAAGTTTCAGTTGCCTAATATTTCTAGGCCCAGAAGCAATATTATTCACTAAATTTCCTAAGCCATCTTTTCACAAGCAGTCCTTATTCTTGTAACAAAAATTATAGCTTGCAAGATTTAACACTTTCACTTCCAGAAATTCTTCTTGGGGTTCCCTGACCTGATTGATAGTTGTCTCAGTGACCCTCAGTAGATTTAGAATGAGAAATAGCTAAATTTCACTTTGTTCTCTGATTTTCTTCTCATATTATGCTTTACTGTCCTTTGCACATACTTTAACCATAATCAAATTTACTTTGTCATTGTTCTTCTAAAGGGTATATTAATCTACTCCTCTACCATCACTATAACCTAATTTTGAAAATCAAAGTGTTCTTCATCATCATTACCCTTTATAGGTTGTTTATACCTGTTTGAATAAAAAAAAAATCCTTGTGGGCAAGGACTGTTTTTACTTTTTTAAAAGTTTTTTATCCCCATTACTTAATGCCATACTTTTTGCATGATAGGACAATAATAAACATTTTTATTCATTTTTCTAAATGAGAGAACATAGGCTAAGATAAGTGATTCACTGAGGATTTTACAGTTTGGAAGAGCTAAACTCAAACCCTTAGCTTCTGAAGATGAGACTAGCACCAATGTCATTGTATTATGCAATAAGTAGTTTGAGAACCCATCCTTTCTTCAGTCTAATAAGATCATTGAAGCCTCCATGAGTTCATCTACAGTGTTTTAGGCCTTTAGACATGAGATGGAGGATTTTTTTAAATTTAATTACATAAACTGTCAGTAGAATATCATAGAATTTTTAAATTCAAATTTCAATGTACTAGTTTTATCATTGTAATTGATAACCCTTATCTAAAAAAGCAGGACTAAATTATCTACAATATAATGCAATACACTAAGCTAAAATGCAATACACATTATAATAATAAGGTTTGATTGCATATCAGGAAATCTAGAAAGCATTGGGGATACAAATTAGTTAAAGTCAGTTCTTTTCTCAGAATTTATCATCTAAATGGGAAAAACATATAAAAGGAAGCTGAACAAATTGGGGAGTAATACCTGACACTGGAGCATAAGGTTAGTGAATTCAAGTCCAAAAAGCATAGCTGGTAGGAAATGAAAAGTTACAAGTAAAAGTCATGGACAGTCTTTAGATGTAGGTGTTGGGAGGAAATTTTTGCTGTACTCTCCAGATCTCCAAAGTGACAGAGGCAAGTGAGGGAAATGATAAGTTATGAATAATCAAAGGTGATGAAATCTTCATGATGCTGATTTTTTTGGTGATTTTTTTTCACTCAGAAAGTGGCAAAGGGTGGCATGATTATGGTGGAGAGTGCAGTTATTATAAATTTACTTATGCTGTAATGATCAACAATGAACTTTTCTAGGAATATATTCATAAAATGACAAAAAGAGATTATAGAATAAGAGAGGGAAAATAATTTGCTGGGAATAAAATAATTCATAGAAATGAAGTAATATTCTTGTTACAAAATTCAATCATGTCTTTAATTTCCTAATCCTATACAGCAGAGATTGAAACTGATAGTGTCTAGTAATGGTGCTAGACTAGTAAATAAAATTTTATATGACCAACATTTCTTTTCATGGTGAATATATTAAATTGGATATTTTTGTATAAAGTTACATAAGAAAGAACATTAGTCCCTATACTGAGACTGATAACGATATTGAGTAGAGATGCAAGTATTTTTTTCTTCAATAAGAGTTAAAGAGTTCCTGCTCCAGGTTAAGATATGGAAACATTGACCTAAATTGTTTGCCAAATGTTACCATTGGGAATCTTCATTTTTTGTAATTCCTCTAAAAATTCTCTTAAAACTCATGAGATTACTACTGCATTCTGGGTTAATCATCAGTTTTGATGTGAAAATATAAACACAGGACTAGAAATTGTATTTAATAGTTTGGAAACACAAACTGAAAGCCAGAAAATTGAAAAAGAGCAAGTGTGAATTAGAAAAATAAATCTATTTTTCACATCTAATATATTTCCAAATAATGCATATACTGTGACAATCTTTTGGCAATGTATCACATCCAGTTCTTTTTACAGGCATAAACTGTATACTTGGTAAGGAGTGATTGAAAAATTGCACCAAGTGTTTTATTGGCTTCATGTTATTCCCTGAACAGGAGGAATGTAAAGAACACAACTCATGAAGGAAAGCAGCCATTTTCCTTTCAAAGTGCTAGTGAAGACTTCCCTAATAAATTATGTGTTTCCCCTTATTTATTTTTTCTGTATATATAAAAAAAATGAGGTTGTGGGTTTAGAGAGATGTTAGCATGAAGTTTTGTACAGTTTATAATACAATGGGACAGCACCTTTAAATACAGTAATTAAGTTCACATTAGCTAAACATATTATTATAAGTAGGATAACATTAACATTTACTAGTCAGCATTGACTGGTAATTCCTAGTCTCACATCAGAGATTACTATAGAATGAGGAAATTGTTTATTATATTACTCCCACAGCTCCTTATTTGTAGGATTCATCTGTATGCATTTCCACAACATCTAGAGGAAAAAGAACTATCATTTTTATATGTAAATACATTTAGCAAGCCTCCCTAAGAAATATAACAGTTACTACTGCCATTCTTAATGAGACTCATTCCTCATTTGAGGTTCCACCAAGTTAACCAAGGAGGAAAAGAAAGAAAGCTGAATAGAATCTGGGACAAATATCACACTTGGTATTTCTGCCTAACTGGCATACAAGAAGTGAAAATAACTGGTGCTTTGGGGTGATAATTATGCATCTGACTTGGGGTATAGAATTTGTGATCCTACTAGTTTTCTTAAGTGAAGAAGAAAATATTTGCTGGCTTTCCCATCACCCATCATTTTTTTAAGGAAAAGCTAATTTTGAGGTATAACTTTCCTTTAATTCTGTTTATACCCTCTATTTTGTCCCCTCAAGGTCTGAGGGTGCTGGACAGAATATTCCTCATCACCCTTAATCTACATTCATCAACTTATATTTATTTTTTATTGATTTAAAAAATACTGTTCCTGTGCAAGAACCATTTTTAGGCATCTTTTATATTTTTTTTATTCCATTGGCCAAATCTAGCAAATGTGAAAAATTCAAGGAATGAATTTCTTAATGGGAAATAGTATAGTAGATAAAAATTGGTAAATGACATGAATTCATGCTCTACTTCTTAGATATGTTGACTGTATAACATTGGACAAAATATTTAACCTCATAGTGTCTTAGGCAACCTCTAAAACCGCAATTTACAAAGGAGGTTCTGACTTACATTAGTAGACTGAGTTTTTCCATCTGACAGTTCCAAATACCAATGAAATTACAGATTTAGATTTGAACTCCTGTTCCCAGAAGGGATAATTTTGCCACTGGTGGCTATGTGGAACAAGGACTGTTCCCCATATGTTGCATAAAGGTATAACTTAAAGAATAATCTTCTATCTAGCTTCCTTTTCCCCAATGGGCACCCCATGAAGACTTTAATTCCTGCTTGGAGGGAAAGTGGGAAGTTGGGGATAAAAGCTTGATGATTCTGCTCTCCTCAGAGAGAGAGGGAATACCAAGCTAAGATTACATCTATCTATTCCCTTAAACAGTGCTATTTAGGTAACATTGTTTTCAAGTTCATTTAATTTCTGATAACTCTTTTATTTATGGGAGAAACAGCAGGACCCTGATTTTTTTTTTACCCAAATCTTGATTCCCTTCCTGACAAATGCTTTTTTTTACAAAAAAAAAAGAGAAAGCAAGTAGAAATTTTTCCGAATCATTTGCAAAACAAAGCAAGGAAGGTGTAATTTGGAAAATATTTGATGCAAAATAGAGTGAACAAGTTTTCCCATTGGAGATGAAATTACACAGCATAATTACCACCCAAGGCAAAGTTTCTTAAAATCTTAGTGTAACACATTGGAAATAAAATATGATGAATCATGTCAACTCCTCTCATGTCACTTTCTTTCAAGAGTTTTGTCCTCTAGTTACCTCTTAGTAGGGTTGTCATTTTCCATCTTCTGTCTCAAAGTTGGAAGTCAGAAGAATTCATAGCCTAAAGAGAACAAAGAGATATGAAATCCTTCCTCTCTCCTGATCTCATGAGGCTGACCCCACCCCTCATGTAAGCATAGAGCTTTGATCTCCAGAGTGAGGAGAGAACCACATACCAATGTGTTTAGGAGATTTTGAAAGATAGATAGATAGATAGATAGATAGATAGATAGATAGATAGATGATAGACAGATAGATAGATAGATAGTTAGACAGACATATAAAAAGAAAATATAACCCCAAACATAAAAAAGAGATCTGGAGAAAAAAATGGAATAGAAGTGGGAGAGATGAAATAGTATTAAGTGAAGTTTTAACAAATTGTACTCAAAACTAATCTGAATTCATTGAATACATAGGTAAATTGATGAACTTTTTGGCTTTTGTTTTTGGACAGTAATTGTGATTTGCTAGTTTAGGGAAATGGTATACAAAATGCATTGTAAAAGATGCTCCACAACAACAAAAAAAGCCAAGGCTTCAGAATCTGATGAATACAATATAAATAATCTCTTATGTATCTCTTTCCCTTATCCCTAATTCCTCATACCAAAAGTAGCTATTTTGTAAACATGTTTATCAAAAATGTACAATGCTAACCTGACTGTTCACTGTAGAGCAGAAGGGGGTGGGAAGGGAGGGTGAAGGGACATTTTGTAACTTAAAAATATACTTGTGCATATGGATGAAAATAAATAAATTTTTTAAAATGTTGATCCACTTGGTTTGGGCATAAAATATTAAACTTTCGGTTTTCTATTTTTTATCTAAAATTAAGAAGCAAAACTTTACTGAAGTAATAAAGTTTTTATCCCATGGGATATACATAGAGTTGTCTTAGAAACTTCCAGGGAAATATGTTACTTACCAATGAAGAATTTGTTGTCTTAACATGACACAGTATACCCTGGCTAATATCTTGATCCCTAACTGACTTCTGAAGATTAGAGGGTATAGGAGAGAAGGAAGTCTGTCTTAAATCTTAATAAAATAAAATTGATCGTTAAATCAGGAGTGTCCTATTCAGTAAGCTTTAAAAAAAGCGAATTTTCTTGTGTCAGATCTCCTTTCTCTTCCTATCTGCAGACTGTCATCATTGGAATCATTGTTATTGTCATCACTAGTTCTTTAAGGATTACATGGCTTTTTTAACAATATTATCTCATTTGATTCTCACAGAAGCCATCTAATTTAAGTGCTGTTATTATCTTTATTTTAAAGATGAGGAAACTGAGACACATAGAGGCCAAATGATTGACCCAAAGTCAAAGGTACTACATTCTTGGGGTTAGATTAGAACTTGGATATTTGTAGCTCCATATCCAGTGCTTTAAACAGTAAACCACCGAGAAATATCTGAGACTTTCCCTAGAGGAATGGGGGAGGATTTCTCACACATGTTAGTTGGAGTCACATTGTTGCTAATTCTCATGCCCTACCTGGATCATGTTGAGATTGGATGAGGACTGTCTGCTTCTTCTGGTTTGTATTTCTTTGATTAATAATGGATGACCAAATAATTTGTTTCAATGATTTGAGTGAAAGTGCTAGACTTGAACTGATGGGAAGTTTGGGGAAAAAAAAGCATAGATCCCACCTTAGATATTTACTTGCTTTGGCTAAGTCCCTTAGTCTGCTCTGTTCCTCCATTCATTGTTGTAAATAGATGGAACAGAAATTAACAACCAATAAGATTACCTCTAGCACAATAGTTAAATTGCTTATGACCCCATGAATAATTTCCAGCACTGGAAGAAACCCTTTGAATTCTGGAGGTCTGGAGATCCTGAGTTCTCAGTCAATATATCCTAACTGCTACTTTGAGGAATTTACCACATTGCCAGTGCATGAACAAAAATCATGGCTACAAGTCAAAGACAGAACTATTTACTCAGTGCATGTCTGAAATGAATTGTGTATTTAACAATACCAAAAATTGCATTATGTTTAGATGTTTAAGTCTTATCCATTCAGGAGAGTATAACAGGAGTTCTATTATTCATGAAATTGTTGGTAATTTAAAAACTTTCCTATATGTGAGAAATTTTTACATTAAAATTTTTTGTGGGGAGAAAATAAATAGCTATCCCCTATATCTGATTTATATTATTTATATTTAGTAACTTTTTACTGCTCCTTTTGGGGAGATTCTATTCATGAATTAAATGTTAAGCTTTAAGTAATGTTCCTTGGAGCTCCAGGGTGGGGAGTTATAAAGAGGTCTAATAGTACAAGAAAAATAAGTCTCATACTACTTACAGGTGAAGCAATTTACATATACACGAGTCCAGAACTGAAAGGGGTCCCTTAGTGGAAATAGAAAAGAGTTCATTGGATCACCATGCCCTTGAGTTCAAATTGTTATATTTTTTAGAATATCAACTATATTTACAACACTGACAGCCTTTCTGGGTCCACATTTAAAATGTCCAAGTTTCATGAATAGTACTTAAGTTATTTTGAGGAAAGATTGGGAGTTCTGCAATGCAGAGGGAGTGGTAGTGTTAGTGGTATCTTATTCAATTGCTTCCTCTCAATTTATCATGCCATATTGCAAGATTTTTACAGTGGATTTGTAGATTATTTATGCTTTTGATAAAACTGGCCTTCATAAGATAGACAAAAGATTTTAAATATTTTTTATTTTTTTATTTTTTATTTTTTTCTTTTATTTAATATTTATTTATTCTCATTTTGTACAATGATTTTTATACATTAATAAAATATTCTTGTTTAAAAGTAAACAAAATACCCCCTCCCCCCAAAGATATGGACTCACTTGAGCAATAAAGGGGAGAGAAAAAATTTTAATTTAAATTAAAAAAAATAATAGTAATAATCATAGGTATGGCCAGGTGGCACAGCACATGGAGCACCAGCCCTGAATCCAGGAGCACCCAAGCCCATATCAGGCCATGTACACCCAACAGTCACCCGGCTGTGTGACATGCAAGCTACCCCAACTTGAGGCAGGAGAACCCAGGTCCAAATCTGGCCTCAGACACCCAATGATCACCTGATCACCCTTCTATTCGGCCCCAGACAGGCCACCCAACCCCATTTACCCTGCACCCCCACAAAATTTATAATAATAAAAATGTGCTTCATTCTGTGTTTCAGCACCACCAACTCTGTTGCAGGGGATCACATTCTTTATGATAAGTCCATCACAAAAGTTACCTCCATATTTTTCCACCATTGCTGTTGCTGATCGCAACTCATTCCTTTCCTATTTCTCCACTACCATGTACTTCATTTTCTCTCTCCTTTTACTGACTCTGCTGTAGGGTAGCTGAGTGGCACAGCAGACAGATCCCTGGCCCTGGGGCCAAGAGGCACCAAGACCCCATAGCACCCCTTAGGCCCAGCATCTACCTGGCCCTATGGTCCTGGACAGGCCATCCAATCCCAGCCCCTTGCAAAAAGTAAAATAGAAAATGCATTATATCAGACCACTCTCCCCCCCACCATGGTCCATCCTCTCCTCCATCACTCACATCATGCCCCTTCCCCCTGTCCACCTCCTCTCCTTCTTACTCCAGATGCCTATACCCCATTGCGTATATATGCTATTTCCTCTCCTAGCCACCTCTGACAGGAGCGAAGATTCCCTCATTCCCCCTTGCCTTACCCCCTTCCATATCATTGCAAAAGCTAATTGTAATAAATCTTATTATATGAAATATCTTGGCCTATTTCCCCCCTCTCCTTTTTCTTTCTCCCATTACATTTCCCTTTTTCTATTGACTCCATTTTTACACCATATTTTATCTTCAAATTCAGCTTTCTAATATACTCCATGTATAAAAGCTCCCTTTACCTGCTCTATTAAGTGAGAAGGTTCATATGAGTATTATCAGTGTCATTTTTCTATGCAGGAATACATGCAGTTCATCATCATTAAATCCCTCATATTTTCCCCTTCTCCTCCAATCACTGTGCTTCACCTGAGTCCTGTATTTGAAGATCAAACCTTCTGTTCAGCTCTAGCCATTCCAACAGGAACATTTGAAATTCCCCTGGTTCATTGAAAGTCCATCTTTTTCCCTGGGAGAGGACATTTAGTTTCGTTGGGTAGTTGATTCTCGGTTGTATTCTAAGCTCTTTTGCCTTCCAGTATATTATATTCCAAGCCCTTTGAGCTTTTAAGGTAGTTGCTGCTAAGTCCTGTGAGATCCTGATTGCAGCGCCACGGTATTTGAATTGTGTCCTTCTGGATGCTTGTAATATTTTCTCTTTGACTTGGAAGTTCTGGAACTTGGCTATAATATTCCTGGGGGTTGGCTTTTTGGGATCTCTTTCTCAGGGGGATCAGTGAATTCTCTCCATTTCCATTTTGCCCTCTGCTTCTAGGATATCAGTGCAATTTTCCTGTACTAATTCTTTGAAAATGATGTTAAGACTATTTTCCTGATCATGACTTTCAGGTATTGCAATAATTTTTAAATTATCTTTTCTAAAGCTGTTTTCCATATCAGTTGTTTTTTCAATGAGATGTTTCACATTTTCTTCTAATTTTTCATTCTTTTGGTTTTGAAGTATTGAGTCCTGATATCTCATAAATTCATCAATCTCCCTGAGTTCTATTCATTGTCTGAAGGATTTGTTTTTCCTCAGTTGTCTTATCTCTTTTTCCATCTGGCCAATTCTCCTTTTTAAAACATTCTTCTCCTCAATAACTTTTTGAACTGTTTTATCCATTTGACCTAAGCTGGTTTGTAGCGTGCTATTTTCTTCAGCATTTTTTTGGATTTCCTTGACTAAGCTGCTGACTTCATTTTCATGTTTTTCCTGCATCTCTTTCATTTCTTTACCCAGTTTTTCTTCTAAGTCCCTCATTTGATTTTCAAAGTTTTTTTTTTGAGCTCTGTCATAGCCTGAGCCCAATTTCTGGTTTTCTTGGAGTCTTTAGATGTGGGAGCTTGTGCTTCCTCATCTTCAGACTGAGTGTTTTGATCCTTCTTGGGCTCACAGGCAATATATTTCTCAAAGGTGTTCCTCTTGTTTCTCTGCTTGCTCATTTTCCCAGTCTTAGCCTGTTTTGGGGTGCTTCCTGAGCTTTTGGAACACTCCCACAGGGGTCTTAGTGTGTGAGGCTCTGTCCTCCCTTCTGGTCTGTGAATGACCATATGCGCCCCCCTCTGCCACAGGGCTGAGGTGGGGGCTGCTGTTCTATGGGGGGGCCTAGACTGCAATCAGGATCTGAATGTGGTCAGAAACCCAGAGTCCTGTTCCAGGGGCAGAGCTGCACAGTCTCTCTCTTCACTCCCCTCCCTAGGTTCAATGGGCTCATGCCCTGGGGGCTCCTGCTTACTGGCTCTGCTTGCTTCTGTTTCCTGGATCTGTGTGCCCTGAGGGCTGGACTTCATGTGCTCACTCTGGCAGAGGTCTCCCCTCTGTTCCCCCAATTTGTCCCCGGTGTTCCCCGGGGACATGGTGTTTCCCAAGTTCCAGAACTCCCAAATCAAAAAGAAAATATTCCTCAGGAAACTACCCCACTGCTGTGAGCCACGGCTCCCGGCATCCTGGCACTTCCTCTGGGAGGCTGAAGTTCTTTCACTCTGGTGGGCCACCCCTCTGATGGGCTGCCCCTCGAACCTGGGGGAGCAGAGCCTTTCTGCTCTTTTCCAGGTTACCTTGAGTAGGAGAACTGCCTCACTGGGTCCCTCTGTGGGTTCTTTCTCTTGAAAATTTAGTGTTAGGGTACAAGAAAACTCCCCAATCTCTGAACAGAGACACTTGACATGATAGAGATGCAATAGCAAGTGTTTATTAAACTAGCTCAAGCTAGGGTTCTATCCTAGGACAGGGCTAGGATCCTGGAACCCCAAGTAAAGTGAGGAGAGTCCTTAAATATGGTTCAGTCAGAGAGTTCCAAGCCTCTGCCGCTGGTTGTCTTCAGATGGTGTGGCATGTTCTTATTGCATGCAGGTCCTCAGGGAAGTTCCCTGTTGCAGGGTCTGAGAGCTGACCAGGCAGAAACTTAGAGAGCTGACCAGGCAGAGATTTAGGAGCAGAATTGAGGCAAAAGTTCATAGGTTTCAACATTCAGGGTCTTACAGGCATTCAGGCAAAAGTTCATAGGTTTCAAAACTTAGGGTCTTACATTCCCTCCTCTTCTTGTTCAGTCCAGGAGCACTCATGCTCCTCAAAGGGATGCACAGAACTCCCAGGGAGACTGTTGTAAGACTGCCTGAGTACCATTAGTTGGATAGTGTTGAACCTATTCCTAAAGAAAGCAAGCAATTGGTTTAATATGCAGGGCCCAAAGGTAAGGAGGAGTAAAAGCAGTATCAGGGGGCCAATCAGGATAGAGATGAATGCGATGAGCCACAGCGATTGGTTGAACCATGAGATGAACTGGTCCAGTGTCTCTGCTCTTTTTTCTCCTCTCCTGGAGACCTCAGATGTCCTTCTGCCTCTTCTGAATCTGTTCCAAAATGTCCTCTCCAGCTCAGGTGACTAGTTGAAACTTTATCTTCTGGTAAATAATCTGCTTAACATTTTATTTAGATCAAAACACATGTTTTCTTCACAAGACAATGAGATTTTGGGGCTTATTGCAATTTACATTTTGCCCTATTGCCATATTGATGCACATACTTAATTTTAACACAATAAACTTTCACTATATGAGCGAATTCCCAATGAGAATTGTCATACTGTCTTCAGCTTGTAACATACGTTCAACAATCATCTTAGTTCAGAGTACCCAGCATTGGGTTAAAAATAAAACAATCTTAGTCTTTGCTCTTATTACAATAATGTCTCAAACATCCTTAACCAAAACTGAAATTTTTCAAAATATTCTTAAATATATCATTGATTTTCCTTTTCCTGATATACTTATCTGACTCACATTCCTTTCCTTAATCTAGGCCTTAAAGCTATAATTATCCTAATAATTTCCCATTCTTCTTCTTACCTAAATATCCCTTCTAAAAATTAAAGCAACTTAATTCCTATCGTAACATGTAGCTGTTAGCAGATGTCAGAGCCACACACCTAACCTATCTCTGGCTATTAGATCCAATTCACCTAAAATTTCTTTTTTATACTTTGCTTAGTAATTAACTATAAAAATCCAGGACATTAAAGGAAAATTCCTTTATAGATATAAGTATTGAATGTCAGTGTCCAGGCAGAGGTCATGTGGGTAAGTCAAATGTCTTAGGCCAGATTTATTCTTCCAGGTGAGATATTATCCAAATGTTATTTTGGGGAAATCAGGCCAAAGGGGTCCAACCTCAACCATACTGAAAAATCACCCCTTTGGCTGCCCATCCCAATCACCTGACATCTTGGCTTCCTTGGCTACAAGAACATTACATTTACCCAGTGGCATTTCCTTTTGGTTGACCATCCTGGTATCTGACATAAGAGAAAATCAATTAAAAGTCCCATGATTTAAAATGGTTGTTTTACCTAGTTAGAGCTTCCAGGGAATACAATTCACTAAATTCCATTTATAATCTTAACGGAGTCCCAATTAATGAAAACCCCCCTACCTAAAGGTTGGATTATCTTTCCTGGGTCTTTGCCTAAAATCGGGTATTCTAACTATGACTGGCCCTACAGGCCTGTCTCCTACCTCTTACATTCAGACATCCCTTTGTCTGAAATCATGCAAGGCAATTGGGGTTAAGTGACTTGCCCAAGGTTGCACAGCTAGACAACCACCAAGTATCTGAGGCCTGACCTGAACCCAGGTCTCCTGACTCCAGGGCCAGCTCTCTAACCACTGTGCAACCTAGCCACCCCTAACATACAAATTACTTTTCAGAATTCTTTAAAACCATTAAAACATCTGAAGTATCTTTACATTTCCAACATGCTTTATTAATTTCTGTGAGTAACAGAGTAACAGAAATTACTAGATTGTACAAAGTAATTCCTCCATTATCACATTTTTCATGAACCCACAGATCTATCCCAGAGTGTCATACTTTTTCATATTTTCCTTATTGCTCTTCAAATCAATCACATTACTCCCAGGCTTTAACAATACAGTATTTTAAAAAAGAACATTTTCACAAAAGATAGCTAAATATTGCAAATATTATCTATTATCTATCTAAAAGAACATTACATAACTGATAAAAAACATCTTATTCATCAATAAGTTACCTTACAATCAGGCCCATAATTGCAATTTGTTCAGAGCCCCCCCATCAGCTGTCTGCAGTTACCAAGAGAGAAGTCTACATTCTTGACTTCTTTAAACATACATTGTTAATATACATTAAACAATGATTCTTAAACATCACATTTCCCTTAGAACAATAGCAAAATGAACACCCCATGTTCTTTACATTTTTGTCTCTACCCAAATTCTCAGAATCCAGTCTCATACATATGACACATTTAAAACCCCAATGTCATTACAATTCAACTAACTTCCCAATAGCTTAGTTTGATAAAAACTTTAGAGTACCTTATACAGAGAAAGCAACACTCACATTCCAAAAGCTCTATCCAAAATAAAAACACTGTTAGAATTATTAAACTTAACATTGAAACCAGTTAGAGCTTTTCCCCAAAAAAGACATCAGTAAACATTCCTGATAACCTAGGTGTTTCTCTTCTCAGTAAACCCAGTACCACTTTTCTTAACCCAAAGGTGTTACAATAGAGTTTTTAAAATCCCAAACTTCTTGCACAAGTTACAATAGTGTTAAAACAGTTTAATCCTAAACTAATTTAACGATCTAGGTTATTTAATTCCTCCCATTCTGTACAAATTTTGTCAGAATATTACAACACTAGTATTCTTCTTTTAGAACCCTCAGAATGTTTTCCAAAACTCTAGTTCACCACCTTTAGAAACAATGAGAGTCATCACTCAGGCCACATGGCCAGCAGATAGTCATTAAATGTGATTTCCTTTCAATAAAGGAGTTTCTTAACCCCTTGATCTTAGATAATTTTTTTTTCCAATCACACATCCCACCTGTAGAGGGTTCTTTCCCTTTAAGGCTTAAGTAGATAAGGATTTTTCGAGTTCCCCACCATCCTCCTGCTACCCTCTTCTCCCGTTTTATTCAATGAAGGAATCTTCCAAGAGGGGAGTAGACTGCTTCAGGGGGAAGGGGAGCCAGATCTAGATATGTTCATTACCTTCCCTGCTTATTGTATTCCCCTCTCTTGATCTAGCGAAGGAATCTTCCAAGGGGGAACAGACGGGACCTGGTGACTGGTGGGGGGATGGGGTGTGGAAATTCAGGGGCTGAGGGTTCGAAATTTAACAATACAGTAATATGTATAATTTTCTCTTTAACAGATAATAAACTACACTGATCTCACATATCAATATTCCCTTTCATAAGTATGAGGTGAAAAACAAAGCCTTTCAGAAATTTTTCTGGGCCAAAAGGATCTTGAGAACTGTAACCCATTGGCAAATATTCTCTAGGGTTTTTTTCATAACAAAATATTAACAAATGTGATAGGTGAAACTTCAACTCATTTGTTATTACAAAACAATTTTAAAATCTCAAAAGTGTAGTTTAAATTGTTCTTATACAAAGCTTACTAATTGTACACAGCATATTTCAATTGCATGTATGTTTTCTTTATTCCCTAAAACTTTAAAATACAAAGAATTCTTAAGACTAATTGTTGCTAAATAATCCCTTCTTATGACTACAAGATTTTCTTCATGCTTCTCTTAAATTCCAAAACTTACATTCAAATTAGTTTTAAATCATTTCCTTTCCAAAAGCCGAAAAAGTTTGCAAATTCTTCTTATCTTCATCAGTGCAATTCTAACTTCTCAATGCTCTCACTTAAAAGAACTTTCTATCCTCACTGACCAACATTTCTTAATATTAGAACATTTTATGTTCTGGGAATGAGAGATTCCCCACAATTTGAGATACCAAAGTGATATGTACCAATTTTTTACCTTTACTGTTTATCATTACTCACTCACTCCAGATTCTTCCCAAATACATAATCCACATTCCAATTAGTGTAAAATATTAACTTCTTGTTTAGTTATTCTAAAACTAACTCACAAGTCCATCCTGACTCCTATAACTCTGGAGGGGCCATAAAACATCAGAATCCAAACTCAAACATATTCTTTACAAGCCCCTTAATTCAATTTACAGGTATCTTTAGATTAGCACATTATAGGATCAATAATAACATTAATAAAACTAACATTTACCTAGCAATTGCTTTCATATCAAACTTTTCATTTTATGGGGTTTATTACTTTTCTAATCAATTCATTGCCAAACATTGCAAAAAGTACGGATTTAATGCAATTTTAAATCACCCCAATCTCAGATAAACACATATCTCCCTATAGACTTACACTTCTATACTTTCTTCTTTCTCATAATGATTTGTACACCTTTTTCCAAAGTTCCCAAAATCCATCTTTGGTGTACAAAGTCAACCCTGCTCAAACCTTCTGTCTACATACTTTTACCACTTTCCTTACTTAACAAATGATTCAAAAGAAACCCTAATTGTCTCTAAGTCTGGATTTTCTTTCCAGTACTTTCAGAATCTCTTACTCACATTTTCCACCCTTCCTTTTCATTAGCTCTTCTTGACTTTAATTCATACTATTCCAAACTAGAGTCACATAGCTTATACAGCTATATAAACTACAGATTTGATTCCACTTTTCACAATGTATTTTCCATTCCAAGATTCTAATATTTAACATTTCTTGAATACAACTGCTAAAATCCTGGAGAGGGCAGTCATTCAAAAATCCCTTAGCTGAAATAGAATATTCCCTGCCCCCCTTCTTCAAATAGAGTAAACTGAATAACTTTTATAGAGAGAGAGAGAGAGAGAGAGAGAGAGAGAGGCCATTCTAGATTCTTTCTGGGGAAGGGTTGGTCTTCTATTCTTCAACCCTTACATGTCCCATAATTTTCTGTAATAACTAACAATACCTGAATCTATATTGATAAACTCCTAAAGCTCTAATGATGCCATATCATTCTGGAAAAAGACTATTTAGTTTCCCCTATGCAGGCATCTTGGTACCCACATTACACACTTTAGGATTAACCTGACTCTCTTGTCTTTCTGAAATTTATTTTCCCTATTTTTAAATCAAAATAGCATTTCTTTCTATGATTTCTTTTTTTTAACACATTTGGTAATATTTGCTGTTTCTTTAACTTCAAAATAAGGCCCCTTTTAATACTTACTTTACTAATTCTTCCTGAAGTAGCTCTCTCTCCTGTAAGGGGAGGGAGTGGGAAACACTCTGGCAGCACAGAATCAAGGAGAACGGTCCCTTGACCTCTTTAAAGTGGTCTACGAGGAGGCTCAGAGGAGTGGTCTGGGTCTGTCCCATCCCAGCTGGAACTTTGATTAAATCATTAAGAGCGATAAGCAAAGCAGAAGCAAAGCAAAAGAAGCAAAGATGATAACCAGTCAGCATCTGCCCCTTCCAGCAGGACTAAGTATTGCTTGCCAGGTCCTAAAAGAAAAATCAGGTTAACCTTGTTCCCTTATATCATTCCCATATGTCAGTCATTCTTATACCGACCTGCAGAAGGGTTGGGGAACGTCTTCCACCACACCCTGCTGGCAACCCTACCAGTGCGTCCACCTAGGTCCTTTGCCAGCTTAGTCCAAATATAGAGCCGCAAGGACTTGGTTACTTCAGATTCCCCTCCGTACGTCTTGTGGCCTCTGGTCAGAGACTCTGAGGATCCCGGACCAGAGCCCCCAAATGTTAGGGTCCAAGAAAAATCCCCAATCTCTGAACAGAGATACTCGACATGATGGAGATGCAATAGCAAGGGTTTATTAAACTAGCTCGAGCTAGGGTTCCGTCCTAGGACAGGGCTAGGATCCTGGAACCCCAAGTAAAGTTAGGAGAGTCCTTATATATGGTTCAGTCGGAGAGTTCCAAGCATCTGCCTGCTGGTTGTCTTCAGATAGTATGGCATGTTCTTATTGGATGCAGGTCCTTGGGGAAGGTCCTTGTTGCAGGGTCCGAGAGCTGACCAGGTAGAAACTTAGAGAGCTGACCAGGCAGAGACTTAGGAGCGGAATTGAGGCAAAAGTTCATAGGTTTCGACATTCAGGCTCTTATAGGCATTCAGGCAAAAGTTCATAGGTTTCAAAACTCAGGGTCTTACATTAGAGTCCTTAGATTATAAATTTTATGAGAGAGCGCCTAAGAAAAGATCCTCTCTTGTTGCCATCTTGGCTCTGCCCCCTGACTTTAAAATCTTTATTGCAAAGCAATTGTGGCTTCAAAGAAATACTAAAATGTGTGAGCATAACTAAGCAGATGAAAGCAGCACAGTTGACAATTTTGTTCTTACAATAAAGTACAAAAAGAATAATTACCTCAAATTAGATATAAGTTCAAAATGAAGGAAATCACAAATATATTTGAAAGCTTTACTTACATTTCCTATCAATTGATACTGAACTGAACCTTGAGATGTTAGATAATAATAGAATGAAGTTGTTAAAAGTCAATAATGTTTAACTAAACACCTTTTAAAAAATTCATTAAATTTCATGATGTAGGTTTCCAAGCTTCTTTTAAGGTTTCTTACTTCATAGAAAGAGTTACATTCCATAAGAAAATATATGTTGTTCTATTGAAGTAAAAATGGGCAAACCCACATAGAAATAAATACAGTCCACTAAAGAAACACTTCTATAAGGTGAAGAGAAAATATTACTAGAGATTTTAAGGAATCAATATCAGAAAACAAAATGAAGCATATGATATTTCTTAGTTGGATATTTCTTAGTTGTTTCTTACATGTCTTAGGCCATGGTATTTAAAATGTTCTGATTCAATGATGAAATACATGAAGACATATTAAATGATGAATACATTGGAAAATATAAAAAACTTCAATAGCATATGACTTATGATATGAAAACATAATTTTATGTAAAATAAATATAAGCATAAACAACACATGAAACAGTTGTTTTGAACTGAATGAAAGAAAAAGCTTTTGGGGTAAAGTTAAAGAAATAACAAAAATTATTTCAAATCATTATACATGAACAAATCATTTCAACAAATAAGTTGAAAAGGTACACAAAAGTTAGAGGACAACACTTTTTAAAATTACAAATAAGACAAGCCATTTAAATAAAAGAACCATTTATAGCATTTTGTACTAGGATTCTAGTTAATATGATAAAGTGCTTTTAAGATGTTGAATTTTAAGATGCACTAGAAAGTTGTGAGGACAAATGCTGTGTAACAGATATTTTTTGAACTATTAAAAAGAAAATTTACTCTGTAAATTCAATGTAAAGGCAATAATTTTTTTCTTTTTAAATACTTAATATTTATTTATTCTCAATTTGTACAAATTTTTTTATACATTAATAAAATATTCTTGTTTAAGAGTAAACAAAATACCCCCTTCCCCCCCAAAAAATATACTAACTTGAGCGATAATGTAAAAGGGAGAGAAAAAAATTTAAAATTAAAAAAATAGTAATAATTGTAGGTATGGTCAGGTGGCACAGAGAACAGAGCACCAGCCCTGGAGTCATGAGGACCCAAGCCCACATCCAGCCCCGTACACCCAACAATCACCCAGCCATGTGACATGCAAGCCACCCAAAACCCACTGCCCTGCAAAAACCAAAAAAAAGAAAAAACCCAAAATAAAATAAAATAGTAATAACAGTAGGGGTGGTTAGGTGGCAGACAGAGCATTGGCCCATGAGCCTGGAGCACTCAGGTCCAAACCCGGCCTCAGACACCCAATGATCACCCCGCTATGCGGCCCCAGGTGGGCCACCCAGCCCCATTTGCCCTGCCCCCCCCAAATAATAGTAATAATAAATGTGCTGGAGTCTTTGTTCCAACACCAACAACTCTGTGGTGAGTGGGTCTCATTCTTTATGGTAAGTCCATGGCAAAAGTTACTTCCATATTTTTCCACCATTGCCATTGCTGATCGCAACTCCCTCCTTTCTTATTTCTCCACTACCATGTACTATATTTTCTCTCTCCTTTCACTCTGACTCTGCTTAGTGTAGCTGAGTGGCACAGCAGACAAATCCCTGGCCCTGGGGCCAAGAGGCCCTGAGTCCCCATACCACCCCTTAGGCCCAGCATCTACCTGGCACTATGGTCCCGGACAGGTCATCCAATCCTAGCCCCTTGCAAGAAGTAAAAAAGAAAATGTGTTATATCTGACCACTCTCCGCCATGTTCCATCCTCTCCTCCATCACTCAGATCACCCCCCCTTCCCCCTGTCCCCCCCTCTTTCTTACTCCAGATGTCTATACCGCAATGAGTATATATATGCTGTTTCCTCTCCTAGCCACCTCTGATGAGAGCAAAGATTCCCTCATTCCCCCTTGCCTTCCCCCCCTTCCATATCATTGCAGTAGCTCATTGTAATAAAGAAAAATCTTATTTTATGAAATATCTTGGCTTATTCCCGCTTTCCTTTTTTTCTCCCATTACATTTCCCTTTTTTTCTATTGACTCCATTTTTACTCCATATTTTATCTTTGAATTCAGCTTTCTAATGTGCTTCAAATATAAAAGCTAAGTCTACCTGCTCTATAAACTGAGAAGGTTCATATGAGTATTATCGGTGTCATTTTTCTATGCAGGAATACATGCAGTTCATCATCATTAAGTCCCTCATATTTTGCCCCTCTCCTCCAATCTCTATACTTAACCTGAGTCCTGTATCTGAAGATCAAACCCTCTGTTTAGCTCTGGCCATTCCAAAAGGAACATTTGAAATTCCCCTGGTTCATTGAAAGTCCATCTTTTGTCCCTGGAAGAGGACATTCAGCCTTGCTGGGTAGTTCTTTCTTGGCTGCATTCTAAGCTCTTTTGCCTTCCAGTATATTGTATCCCAAGCCCTATGAGCTTCCAATGTAGTTGCTGCTAAGTCCTGTGTGAACCTGACTGCAGCTCCACGATACTTGAACTGTGTCCTTCTGGCTGCTTGTAATATTTTCTCTTTGACTTGGGAGTTCTGGAACTTGGCTATAATATTCCTAGGGGTTGGTTTTTTGGGATCTCTTTCTTGGGGGGGGATCGGCTGATTCTCTCCATTTCTATTTTGCCCTCTGCTTCTAGAATATCAGGGAAATTTTCCTGTAGTAATTCTTTGAAAATGATGTCAAGGCTCTTTTCCTGATCATGACTTTCAAGTATTCCAATAATTTTTAAATTATCTTTCTTAAGTCTGTTTTCCATATCAGTTGTTTTTTCAGTGAGATATTTCACATTTTGTTCTAATTTATCATTTTTTGATTTTGAAGTATTGATTCCTGATTTCTGGTAAATTCATCAATCTCCCTGAATTCTATTCTTTGTCTGAAGGATTTGTTCTCCTCAAAGAGTTTTCTTATCTCTTTTTTCATCTGGCCAATTTTGCTTTTTAAAACATTCTTCCCCTCAATAACTTTTTGAACTGTTTTATCCATTTGACCTAAGCTGGTTTTTTGCATGCTATTTTTCTTCAGCAATTTTTTGTATTTCCTTGACTAGGCTGCTGACTTCATTTTCATGTTTTTCCTGTATCTCTCTCCTTTCTTTTCCCAGTTTTTCTTATAACCTCTCATTTGACTTTTCAAAGTCTCTTTTGAGCTCTGGCATAGCCTGAGCCCAATTTCTATTTTTCTTGGAGTCTTTAGATGCAGGAGCTTGTGCTTCCTCATCTTCGGACTGAGTATATTGATCCTTCTTGGGTTCATAGATAATGTATTTCTCAATAGTGTTTCTCTTGTCTCTCTGTTTGCTCATTTTCCCAGTCTAAGCCTGTTTTGGGGATGCTTCCTGAGCTTTTGGGACACTCCCACAAGGTTCTCAGTATGTGAGGCTCTGTCCTCCCTCCTGGTCTGTAAATGACCACAAGCTCCCCCCCGCTCTGTCATAGGGCTAAGGTGGGGGGCGCCTGCTGTTCTATGGGGGGGGCCTGGACTGCAATCAGGATCTGAATGTAGTCAGAGCCCCAGAGTCCTGTTCCAGGGGCAGAGGACAGAGCTTGGCAGTCTCTCTCTCTTCACTCCCCTCCCTTGGTTCAATGAGCTCATGCCCTGGGGGCTCCTGCTTACTGGGTCCACCTGCTTCTGTTTCCTGGATCTGGAATGCAGTGGCCAAGCTGCTCACTGTGTGCCCTCTGGGCTGGGCTTCACATGCTTGCTCTGGCAGAGGTCCCTTGCTGTTCCTCCAATCTGTGCCTGGTGTTCCCCAGGGTGTAGGTCAGGAAACTCCCCTGCTGCTGTGAGCTGTGGCTCCCAGCTCCCTGGGACTGCCTCCAGGATGCTGAAGTTCTTTCGCTCTGGTGGGCCTCCCCTCTGGCAGGCCACCCCTCTCGTGGGCCTCCCCTCTGACCCCAGGGAGCAAAGCCTTTCTGCTCTTTTCCAGGTTACCTTGAGTCGGAGAACTGCCTCATTGGGTTCCTCTGTTGGTTCTGTCTCTCAAACATTTAGTTAGAGTCCTTAGTTTCAAAGATTTATGAGAGAGACCTAGGACAAGATCCACTCTTGTGGCCATCTTGGCTCTGCTCCCCATAAAGGCAATATCTTAATAATGAGTGAGAAAATAAATGTATTTTAAAGAAACTAGTATTATTAAGAGTATCTTGAAAATTTTTGGAAATGTTTTCCATGCTTTAATTGTTATGTGATTTTTGTCACATAAAATAATCCAAGAGCAACTTATATCAAATTTCTTATTTCTCAAGGGTTTCTCATTTTTTAAAAAAAATTCACAGAATGTCAATGGGTGTTCAATCTTTTTTTAATTTTTTTTTAATTTAAGGCAATGGGCTTAAGAGACTTGCCCAAGGTCATACAGCTAGGCAATTATTAATTGTCTAAGGCCAGATTTGAACACAGGTACTCCTGACTCCAAGACCAGTGCTCTATCCACTCTGCCACCTAGCTGTCCTTGTTTAATCTATTTTTGAAAAAAATATATAGAAAATTTTCAAAAACAAATGATTGGCTCCAAAGAAGATAGAAATTTATTAGCTGATTTCTAACAAAACCCTTTATATAGTTGATGGGTAGAATTGTAAAATGAATACCATAACTGAATAACTGGTGACAACTTTGTACTTCTTCCATCTGGATCTTTAAATTTTTGTGAAGCATCTTTTTCAGATAATGACAGCCATTAAAAACAAACTTCAAAATAAACTAAATTTAGAACGAGACCTATGAGTCACAGTATCAAACACATTTAACAAAATTATAAATACTGGAGTGTATTTAGTCACCTTTTTTCCTCACTTTGCAGGACAGCAAGCAATCTATATAGTCTATACGTGTACCATTTCATTAAACATATTTCTAAATGAGTCGAATTGTGAAAGAAGAATGAGAACAAAATGGAAAAAAACATGAGAAAAAATAATTTTTAAAAGGTTAAATACAATTCTTGGTCTGCACTCAGACACCATAATTTCTTGTCTGGATGTGGTGGCATTTTCTAGCAAAAATCTTTGGGAATTATCTTTGATCATTATATTGTTCAGAAGAACAGTATCTAACACAGTTGATCAGGGAATATTGCTTCCCTGGTTCTGTTCACTTCACTCAGCATCAGTTCATGCAAGTCCTTCCTTGTTTTTCTGATACCCCCATTACAGAGCAATAGTATTTTATCACATTCATATACCAGATGCTTTAGAGATCTTTTATTTCATTTCTCTTTTTTGGAAACACTATCATGAGCTCCTCTTTACCCCACATGTCCCACAAAAATGTAATTATAAAAGGAAAAAGCATAATTCTTATAACAGATTAGCATAGTTTAATAAAAAAAATCCAAATATTCTCTGTGTAATAAACTGTATGCATATCTATCCTCCTTCTTTAGGAGATAAGAAAGCACATTTCCTTATCAGGACTCTTGAAACCTCCCAGACCTTTCACTTCATAGTTGATGAATCTGAGGTCCAGAAAACATAAAATGATTTGTCCAGCATAACACAATTAGAAATTGTCTGTGACATGATTTGAACTCTCTAGAGCACTGGCCCTGGAGTCAGAAGTATCTGAGTTCTTCTAACTCCAAACTCATTCCTCTTTCATTTCCTCAAATAATGGGATCTTAAATTTAGAGCTGAATGAGACTTCTGAGGTTGCTCTGGTCACTATATCTTATAATACTAGGATCTTTTGGCTCCAAATTCAGTGCTCAATTCTCTAGTCCTTGCTACCTCCACTCCTGCAGTATACCCCAAGTATTCTTGGACTGGGAAACTGTTTCACTCAGTCTCTTGTGGGTTCTGCCACTCTAGAATTTGGATAGAATCATTATTTAAAGGAATTTGGAGTGGTTTGAAAGAGAGAAAGAGAGAGAATAAATGTTTTTATTCCACCATTTTGGCTCAAAATTAGTTTTGATTGAAGATCTGGGAGAAGAGATTTCATTGAAAATTATGTTTATTAATGCTTTGTGTTCTCCATCTCCATTCCAGATATATATTTATGTATATATATATATATATATCTGTATATATGTATATATACAGATATATATATATATATATATATACACAATATACAAGGCAATGGGGTTAAGTGGCTTGCCCAAGGTCACACAGCTAGGTAATTCTTAAGTGTCTGAAGCCAAATTTGAACTCAGGTACTCCTGACTCCAGGGCCAGTGCTCTATCCACTTTGCCACCTAGCTGTCCTGATAGATATATTTTTGATGGATTGTGAAAAAAATAATTGAATGAGAAGAGTAGAAAGAGGATCAGCTATATTGAGAGAACAGACTGTGGACCACTTAGTGCCTTTGGAGTGAGAAAATAATATTACATACTTCGAATGAGTTAGAAAAGTTTTCTAAAGGAGGACTCTTTGAGGTAATTCCATTCACAATAGCCAAGTCTTGAGGAACATTTGTATGTGTGCCTGTGTGTGTGTGTGTGTGTGTGTGTGTGTGTGTGTGTGTGTCTGAGTAAGTATTTAAAGTGATTTCTAGGGTCAAATAGTGACAGATATCCCCTGCCAAAATATCGATCAAATATGTTGTGTAGACCTGAATCTCAACAATGAAATAATGACGGCAAACCTATAAAGAAATTGTATTGCATTAGCAGAGTTCTGAATCATATCATGCAAGAGACATATGAAAGTATTGGCTTGAAAATCTAATATGGCATGTAAATGAAATTAGTGGTAGATGATGAGTAAAGTATATGTGAAATAGTTTGTTTTGGGGGGAGGTGTCATGTGACCATAGAATATTCCCCATCTCCTTCCTATAACAGAATATGAACACTTACTCAGTCTAATTTTAGAGAAACCCAGAAGAATAAAATAAAGAAGAAACTTCTTGCTAAGATTCTGATGTAAAAAGGTCCTTAGAATTGCAACTCTTCTATAAACAATCATGTAAATTTGTTTTTTAAAAATACACATTTATGGGGCAGCTAGGTAGCACAGTGGATAGAGCACTGGCCCTGGAGTCAGGAATACCTGAGTTCAAATCCGGCTTCAGACACTTAATAATTACCTAGCTGTGTGGCCTTGGGCAAGCCACTTGACCCCATTTGTCTTGCAAAGACTAAAAAAATTACAAAACAAAAAAAAAATCAAAAATATACATTTACTTATATTTTACATTTTTTAAATTTTGAATTCCAAATTGTCTCCTTCCTTCCATGCTTCCATACTTCCTACTGATAAGGCAAGCAAAATTATATTAATTATTATACATGTGAAATCATGCAAAACATTTCAAAATTAACCATATCACAAAAAAGTAAAACAAAAACAAAGAGAGTGAGAAAAATCTATGTCAATTTGCTCTCACATTTCCTCATTTCTCTCTCTAGATTCATCATGAGCCTTTTGGAATTGTCTGAGATCATTGTATTGATCAGAGTAACTAAGTCTTTCAAAGTTGATCATCATTGCAACATTTCTAATAATAATAATGCTCATCCCCCATTTTCAGAAAAGACCACATCAGAGAGATGATGTCATGACAAGCACATAAATTGGATCTGAGTGAGGGGGATTGTGCAAAGTAGCCAGTCTCTTTCAACCTCCAAAACCATCTGGGTCCAGTGGCCATATATCAATCAAGATGACTGGAGATGGCACTGGATGCAAGGCAATTAGGGTTAAGTGACTTGCCCAAGGTCACACACGATTAGTAAGAGTCAAGTGTCTGAGACTGGATTCAAATGCCTGTCCTCCTGACACCAGGGCTAGTTCTTTATCTGCTTCACCACCTAGTTGCCCTTGCAATATCTCTATTTCTGTGTACAATGACTTCCAAGTTCTTCTCATTTTACTTTGCATCAGTTTATATAGGTCTTGCCATTTTTATTTGTTTTTTTTAATTATCCCCTTGTAATTTTTTTACAGCACAATGATTCTCCATCACAATCAATATGCCACAAGTTGTTCATCAATTAATTCCCCAATTGATCAACCTCCTCTCAATTTCCAATTCTTTATCACTAAAAAGAAAGAACTGTTATACATTTGAACATGTAAGTTGTTTTTCTTTCTCTTTCATACTTTTGGGACAAAGACCTAATAGTGATATTTCTGGGTCAAAGAGAACATTCAGTATTAAAGCTCTTTGGGTATAGTTCCAAATTGTTCTTCAGAATGGTTGAACCAGTTCACAACTCCACCAAGTTTATCTTTCCAGAAGATCAGCTAGGAAGTTGCATTTAGTACAGTAAAGACCTGGAATCAGGAAGATTCATCTTCCCATGTTCAAATTTGGCCTCTTATTCTTACTTTCCATGTGATAGTCACTTAACCTCATTGCATGAGTTTCTTCATCTATGAAATGAGCTAGAGAAGAAAATGGCAAACCACTTCAGCATCTTTGGCAAGAAAATGTTAAATGGAGTCACAAAGAGACAGACAGCATTGAAAATTATTGAACACCACATTTTTCTCATGCCCTTCAGTTGTTGTCATTTCAGAGTGGTATGAGGCCATAACTCAGAGTTCTTTGAATTTACATTTCTCTAATCATTAATGATTCCAAACATTTTTTCAAATCATTATGGATAGTTTGGCTTTCTTCTGTCTGAGTAAGTATTACCTATAAAATTAAAATAGAATAAATAAAAATTTAAAAATGTGATTTATTTAGAAAAATTTTATAGGTAATCAATGATTACTATCTTCTAACTTTTGACCACTCTATTTCCCCAATATCTTCTAATCAGTAGTTGGAAACCTACTATCAGTTTACTTTTGAACAACCCCTCAATATCGATTAACTAGTTATCACCAATTGGTTTTACAAAGGTATATTTAAAGAGAATCTATGATGAGCCAATATGCAGAAATCTTTTAAATTAGGAGCCCAACTCAGTCCCCCATTGAGCAGGTTGCTTAGTATAGGTTAAAAATATGTAACCATGATAAACATTAATAAAATAGTCCTGTTGTAAAATTAAACATGCCCCCTAAAAGTAAAATCTCAGGGAAAGTTTAGGAAAAAAGTATGCTTTTGTCTGTATTCAGACCTCCTCAGCTCTGTCTTTGGGATGGATAACATTATCAAAAGTCCATCAAAGAAATTGCTTCAGTTTTTTAACACAATTACTATTGCTACATTTATTTCCCTTCATGCTATTCTCCTTTACTCCCATTTATTCTATTCTCTTTTTCTTTTCACTCTTTTCACTCCAAAAGTGTTTTACATCTGAATACTCTCTCCCACATCTTCCCTCTCTTCTATCCCACACTCCCTTTCCCCTCCCCATATATCTTTGCTCCCATCCATTTCCTCTCCTATTTTTCTCTAGGGTAAGAAAGATTTCTAAACCCAATTGAATGTGTATATTATTCCTTCTCTGAATCACTTCTGATAAGAATAAAGTCCATACTCCCCCTCACCTTCCCCCTCTTCCTCTCACTGAAAAGTTTTTCTTCCCTATTTTATGTACTATATATATATATATATATATATATATATATATATATATATGCATATATATCACATTTTACTTCTCCTTTCCCTTTCTCCCAGTACAATCTTTTCTCCCCCATTAACTTCATTTTTAATATATTATCAAAGTAAATCATTTTGAAAGAAATAAATAAGTCAACTAAGTTCTACATTGAGATGATACTACTATAAAGATATGACTGACAGCTGTGTATTCAATTTTTTGAAATTTGTAATCCATTTATTTGCTATAAAAATTAGAAAACTTCTGAAACAAAATCCACTAAGAAACAATAAAAAGAATGAGTCATTTATATGAGCCAAGTATACCATCAACTTTTTTAAAAAATTCTCATATTTGGCATCACCCACCTGAATGTGAAATTATAATATTGTCATGCAAGATAACTACTTCTTCTGACTTTTTAGTCTCTATTAAAATATTCTCTCACCACTTAACTCCATTGCCTTGCAAAGAACCTAAAAACTAAAAAAATAAAATCTCTCAATCCCTAAGGCTAAACCTTAAGGCCATCCTTCTGTCCTCTTTCCTTCAGTGTCATGCAAAAAAAAGTCACCAGAATTTGAGTAGTATACTCCTTTAATATCTCTCTTCCCTTTCTTTTCCATTATCACAGCATAATGAATACAGACTTTATTTGTGTATATATATATATATATATATGTATATTGACAGATTTGAAAGAACTATATGAGTATATATGTTTCAGTTATTTTTATCATCTCTTTTCTATTTTTATAACTACCATGCTATTTCAAGTTTATAGCACCTATCTGTATTATAACAACAGTATCATAACATGTCCTCTTAGAGCTTTCCCCACCTTAATTTTTCACTTACAGTGTTAGCAAGGTAAACTTTCTTAATTTGTATTGGCATGATTCTGATCCTTTACACAAAGCTACACATTTCATAATTCTACCTCACCTATCATGATGTTTTTTCTTTTGGATTTAACATTTTTTACTCATTTCTTGATAGAGATATTTCCTTTCTTTTCCTTAGAAAGATTTTATTTATTTTAAGTTTTAAAATTTTCCTCCATTCTTGCTTCCCTTCCCCTCCCCCCAACAAAAGGCATTCTATTAGACTTTACATTGCTTCTCATTGATCTCAGTTGAATGTGATGAGAGAGAAATCATATACTTAAGGAAGACAAATAAAGTATAAGAGATAGCAAAATAATATAATAAGATAATGGATTTTTTTTCTAAATTAAAGGAAATAGTCTTTGGTCTTTATTCAAACTCCACAGTCATTTCTCTGGATACAGATAGTATTCTCCAATGCAGACAGTCCTAAATTGTCCCTGATTGTTGCACTGATGGAATGAGCAAGTCCATCAAGGTTGATCATCACCCCCATGTTGCTGTTGGGGTGTACAATGATTTTCTGGTTCTGCTTATCTCACTCAGCATCAATTCATCCAAATCCTTCCAGGCTTCCCTGAATTCTCATCCCTCCATGTTTCTAATAGCACAATAGTATTCCATGACATACATATACCACATTTTGCTAAATCATTCCCCATTAGAATTTACTTGATCTCCAATTATTTGCAAGTGCAAACAAGGCTATGAATATTTTTGTACAAGTGATGATTTTACCCTTTTTCATCATCTCTTCAGAGTATGAACACAGTAGTGGTTTTGCTGGATCAAAGGATATGTACATTTTTGCTGCCCTTTGGCATAATGCCAAATTGTTCTCCAGAAAGGTTGGATGAGTTCACAGCTCCACCCACAATTTAGTAGTGTTCCAGATGTCCCACAACCCTTCCACCAATAATCATTGTCCTTTCTGGTCATATTGGCCAGCCTGAGAGGTGTGAGGTGTTTCAGAGAAGCTTTAATTTGCATTTCTCTAATAAGTAATGAATTAGAGCAATTTTTCATATGACTATGAATTGCTTTGATCTCCTCATCTGTAAATTGCCTTTGCATATCCTTTGACCATTTGTCAATTGGGGAATGGTTCATTTTTTTGAAAATTTAACTCAGTTCTCTGTATATTTTAGAAATGAGTCCTTTGTCAGAAATATTCTTTGTAAAAATTGTTTCCAATTTACTATATTTCTTTTGATCTTGGTTACAGTGGTTTTCTCTGTGCAAAAGCTTTTTAATTTAATATAATCAAAATTATCTAGTTTGTTTTAAATGATGTTCTCCATATCTTCCTTGGGCATAAACTGCTTCCCTTTCCATTGGTCGGACAGGTAAACTACTGCTTTATCTTCTAGTTTGCTTTTAAACTTGTTTTTTTATGTCTAAATCCTGTATCCATTTTGACCTAATCTTGGTATTGGGTGTGAGGTGTTGGTCTAATCTCAGAATCTTCCATACTAATTTACAATTTTCCCAACAGTTTTTATCAAACAAAGAGTTTTAAACCCAATACCTGAACTCCTTGGGTTTATCAAACAGCAGATTACTAGAATCATTTCCTGCTATTGCATCTAGTCTATTCCACCACTCCACCAATCTATTTCTTAGCTAATACCAGGTGGTTTTAATGACTGATGTTTTAATAATATAATTTTAGATCTGGTAGGGCTAAGCCACCTTCTTTGTACCTTTTTTCATTGAATCCCTGGAGATTCTCAACTTTTCATTTCTCCATATGAATTTACTAATAATTTTTTCTAAATCATTAAACTAATTTTTTGGAATTTTTATTGGTAGAGCACTAAACAAGTAGTTTAGTTTTGGTAGAATTGGTTTTTTTTGTTATATTAGCTCCACCTATCCATGAACAGTTGATGTTTGCCCAGTAATTAAAATCCGATTTTATTTGTGGGAGAAGTGTTTTGTAATGGTTTTCAAGAAGTTTTTGAGTCTGCCTTGGCCAGTAGACTCCCAAGTATTTTATATTTTCTGAGGTTACTTTGAATGGGATTTCTCTTTCTAGCTTTTTCTCCTGTCTTACTAGTCATATATAAAAATGTTTAGGATTTATGAGGGTAAATTTTATATCCTTCTACTTTACTAAAGTTGCTAATTATTTCTAGTAGTTTTTAGATGATTTTTTGAGATTCTCTAAGTATGCCATCATGTCATCTGAAAAGAGTGAGAGTTTTGTCTCTTCCTTCCCAATTCTAATTCCTTCAATTACTTTTTCTTCTATTATTGCTGAAGCTAACATTTCTAATATGATACTGAATAGTAGTGTTGATAATGGGAATTCTTGTTTCACCCCTGATCTTACTGGGAATACCTCTAGCCTCTCCCTGTTGATCATAATGCTTCTTGATGGCTTCAGATAGATACTGCTTAAGATAGATGGCTTCAGATAGATACTGCTTAAGGAATAGTCCATTCATTCCAACACTTTCTAGTGTCATTAGTAGGAAAGAGGAATGAAACACTTCCTAGTGTTATTAGTAGGAAAGAGGAATGAATTTTGTCAAAATCTTTTTGAGCGTCTATTGATATGATCATATGATTTCTAATAGGCTTGTTATTGATACAATTATACTAACAGATTTCCTAATATTGAACCAACCCTGCACTCCTGGGATAAATCCTACTTGAATTTAATGTATTATTGTAGTGATAATTTGTTGTAATCATTTTGCTAAGATTTTATTTAAGATTTTTTCATCTATATTCATCAAGGTGGCAAGTCTATAATTCTCTTTCTCTGTTTTAACTCTTCCTGGTTTAGATATCAGTACTATATTGTTGTCATAGAAAGAATTAGGCAGAGTTCTGTCTTCACCTATTTTTCCAAAGATTTTATATAGAATTGGAATCAATTGTTCCTTAAATGTTTGATAGAATTCACTTGTGAATCCATCTGGCCCTGGAAATTTTTTCTTCTGGAATTCAATAACTGAATTTCTTTTTCTGAGATATTGTTATTTAGTTCTTTAATTTCCTCTTCATTTATTCTGGGCAACTTATATTTTTGTAAATATTCATCCATTTCACAGATTGTCAAATTTCTTGGCATAGAATTGGGCAAAATAATTCCAAATTTTTAGTTTCATTTGCTCCTCATTGGTGGTGAGTTCACCTTTTTCATTTATGATACTATAAATTTGGTTTTCTTCTTTCTTTTTTTAATCAAATTGACCAGAGGATCAATTTAATTGTTTTTTTTCATAAAACCAGCTCCTGAATTTATTTATCAGCTCAATGGTTTTTCTTGCTTTCAATTTTATTAATTTCTCCTTTAATTTTTAGAATTTCTTATTTAGTATTTGGTGGTTTTCACTTTGTTTTTTCTCTAATTTCTTTAATTACATATTTAGTTCATTGATTTCTTCCTTTCTGTAATTTATTCATACAAGCATTTAATGATACACTATATCACCTGACAGCCAGTTTGAGTGTATCCCATAGATTTTGCTATGTTGTTTCATTATTGTCAATATTTAAGATCAAATAATTAATTCTTTCTATTTTTTGCTTTATCCAGCTCATTCTTTAAAATGAGACTATATAGTTTCCAATTAGTTCTGGGTCTATATCATCTTCTTAGTCCAGTATTGCATATGATTTTCATTGCATTATGATCTGAGAAAGATGTATTCACTATTCTTGCTTTTCTGCAATTGATCATTAGGTTTTTATGCCCTAGTACATGGTCACATTTTGTTTAAGTGCCAAGTACTTCAGGAAAAAAATATTCCTTTCTATTCCCATACAATTTCCTCCATATATCTATCATATCTAGTTTTTCTAACAATTTGTTTACCTACCTAACTTCCTTCTTGTTTATTTTATGATTAGATTTATCTAATCTGAGAGTGAAATATTGATGTCTCCCACTAGAAGAGTTTTGCTGTCTGTCTTCCTATAGCTCTTTCAACTTCTCCTGCAAGAATTTGGATGCTATATGATTGGGTGCATACATATTTCATACTGAAATTACTTTATTGTCTATGGTAACTTTTAGGAGGATATAGTTCCCTTCCTTATTTCTTTTGATGCTATCTATTTTTGCAGCTGCTTTGTCTGAGATAAGGTTTGCTACCCCTGCTTTTTTCACTTCTGTTGAAGCAAAATATATTTTGCTCCAACCTTTTCCCTTTACTCTATATGCATCTCTCTGCTTCAAATGTATTTCTTGTAAACAGCATATTGTAGGATTCTGGTTTTTAATCCACTCAGCTATTTGCTTGTGTTTTAAGGGAGAGCTAATCCCATTCACATTCAAATTATAATTATTAACTCTTTGTTGCCCTCCATGTTATCTTCTTCATCTTTGTATTTCCCCACTTTTTTGCCTTTATCCATATTCCCCAGTGTTTTGTTTCTGAATACTGCCACCTTCAGTGTGTTTGCCCCCATATATCAACCTCCTGCCCCTTTCTTTCCCCTTTCCCTTTTCTGTTTCTTCCCTTCCTTCTGTTCATTACCTTTTTTTCCCTCCTCCCCATTCCCCCTCTCCTTTCCCCCTTTTAATACTTGAAAGGAAAGACAAATTTCTTAACTGAGTGTGTCTAACTTAATTTTAAGACAAGTCTGATGAGATGAAGATTCAGGTAGTTCTTACCTCCTCCCTTGTTCCCTTCTATTACAATGGGTCTTTTAGACCTCTTGATTTAATGAGATTTACCTCATTCAGTCTCCTCCATCCTCCCTTCTTCTTACTGTCCCCCTTTGTAAGGAGGTATTGTTTTTAAATCATTCTGAGTCACAGAAAAGTTATGAGTGTTTATCATTTCTGGCTATGTATTTTCTCTCTAATAGAGTTACAATTCTCAATTGTTATGAGACTCTCTCTCCCAAGTGGATATATAGCCAGTTTCATCTAATTAGATAGCAGTTTTTTTCTTTATCCTTTTTTGAACCATTTCATGTGTCTCTTGAGCTTCCTGTTTGATGTCCAAATTTTCTATTTAGCTCTGCTCTTTTCATTTGGAAATATTGGAAGTCTCCTATTTCATTAAATGTCCATCTTTTCTCCTAGAAGAGAAGGCTCAGCTTTGCTAGATAGTAGATTCTTGGCTGCATTCCCAACTCCCTTGCTCTTCAGAATATCTCACTCCAGAACCTTCAGTACCTTAATGTTGATGCTGCCAGGTCCTGCATAACCCTTATTGTGGCTCCTTAGTATTTAAATTGTTTCTTTCTGGCTGCTTGCAGGATTTTCTCTTTTATCTGATAGTTCTGGAATTTGGCTAATTCATTGCTGTTTTCATTTTAGCATTTCTTTCTGGAGGGGATCAATGTATTCTTTGAATAACTACATTGCCCTCTTGTTCCACGATATCAGGGCAATTTTCCATCACTAAGTCCTGTAATATTAAGTCCAGATTTTTCTCTTCAATATTTTCAGGAAAACCTATCACTCTCAAGTTGTCCTTTCTTGTTCTGTTCTCAAGGTCAGTGGTTTTCCTGATGAGGTATTTTACATTTTCTTCTATTTTTTTCAATCTTTTGATTTTGTTTAACAAGATCTTGTTGTCTCATGAAGTCATTAGTTTCCACAGACTCCATTCATTTTTATAGAAAATTTTCTTCATTTACCTTTTGCAATTCCTTTTCCAGTTGGTCCATTCTATTTTTGAAGGAGTTTTCCATTTGCCCAAGTGTAGTTTCGAGAGATTCAATTTTTTGCATTTGTCCAATTGAGGTTTTGTGAAAATTATTCTCATTTTGTATTTGTCCAGTTGTATTTTCCAAGGTTTGTTTTATTGTTGCATGGTGTTAATTTTCTCTCGAGTTTCTTTTCCCAATTTTACAATTGATTTTTAACTCCTTCCTAATTTCTTCAAGGAAGTCTTTCTGGACTGGAGACCAATTCATATTCTCCTCAATAGTGCTAGATCTCTCTGGGTTAGAATCTGTTCCTTCTAAGTCTTTCTCCATGAGCCCCCCTTTTCTCTGGCCTTTCTTCATATTTCTAGGATCTTGTATTGGGGGGCTGACTCTCAGAGGTTTGCTTTTAAAGATCCTAGAGACTTTGTTCATTTGACTTAGTAATTCCAAGGGCCATCCAGTAGAGGGTGCTGATTGATTTCTCTGGAGTATCTGGGGCCCTCAGCAGCAGTGTCTGAGTTGACCTTGAATAATGTGCTGAGCCCTGGGGGAAGGAGTTAATCTCTTTCACTTGTGTGCACTCTGTTACCCTGAGGGGGTGGAGGGTTGTTTATTGTTTGTTCTGGGCAGCAGGCTCCTCTGAAAGTTTGGAGCTCAGGTCCCTGGCCCAACTGGTTGCTCTCCAGGTGTGCTCTGAAACTCTGTGCTGGAACTCACCCTCCCATAGCTCTTCCCACCCCACCCCCCAAAGACTCTGCAGCTAAAGTTGGATCTTGCATAAACCACTCACCAACCAAAGTCTCTGTGACTGAGGCTGGATCTCTGTCTTCCCCCAGATGCTGTCCCCATGCTAACCCTCTGCTCTCCTCTCCCAGTTCACCCATAGTCCCCTGAGACAGACCTTCTTGGTAGGTGTTCTTCAACTATCTTCTCTTTCTGGGTTTTGTTGATCAAATTTCTGTTAAGATGTGTCTTTCATGTTGTTTTTGAGGGGAAAGAGGAGCACTTAACAGAGTGCCTGTCTTCTCTCCACCATCTTGGCCAGAAGTACTTGTAAGTTTCTTAAAGGAAGAGAAAACATTTTCTTTACTGGTCATAGAACTAAACAAGGTATTATTTGCATATAAAGGATTCAGAAAATATTTGCTAAATGAATAGATGGGACTGCAGTCTATATTATATATAATTAAATTAAATAACAGGGATGAAATATAATTTTCTTGGTAGTGTACTTCTCATTGATTGATTTTACCTTATCAGTCATGTTTTGGTTCCAATTCTACTTTTGTCCTATTAGATGCCACATTGCATATCTGCCTGATCAATGATTTCACAGGACCCCCTCTGTCAAGCAAACCAGAGTCAGTTTTGATGCCTCTTTTTCCTTTTCTAAAGAGTGTTCCAGTCAAAGACCACTGAGGCTAAGTGATTAGGGCTAAGTTCAACTAATGATAACTTTGTTGGCTATTATCTTTGGCTACTGATAAGAAAATTGCTGCCAACCAGATATGGCATGTGTGATTCTCTAGTTATGCTCAAAAATTCCAATAAATAGACTATTTTCTCATTATTGATCCTATATCTAATCTCACTATCATAGACCCTATGACTGAAAGAGTGTATGCTACTGAAACACTTAACTGGTTCAAGTAATTCCAAACCTGAAAAAGAAAATGGCTTACTCTTTTTTTTGTTATTGATATTTTATTTTATTTTTCCGGTTACATGATACATTTTAAACATCCATCTACTTGCATATTTAAAGCTACACATTTTTCTACTACCCTCATTTCCACATCTTTTCTTTCAGTGGTGAACAACTGGGTAAAAGTTGAATATATACATTTGTGTTTAACATGTTTAACATAATATACAAATTAACCATTCTGTAAATGAAGAATTAATACTAAGGGAAAAGAAAGAAAACAATGAGATGGGAAGGAATAAGATGAGAGAAGTTTTTAAAAAGAGAACATTCAGATTCTATGGACTTTTTTGTGTTTTTCCCCCCTTGGATGTGGATGGCATTATCCATAACACATCTACCCAGATTGTCCTAGATCTCTGAACTACTAAGAGGAGCTGTATCCATCATTGCTGCTCAACTTAAATTGTTATTGTTACTATGTACAATGTTCTCTTGGTTCTACTCCCTTTCCTCAACATCAGTTCTTGAAATTTATTCCATAATTCTCTAGGATCTAACCATACATGGCTTCTTATAGACAAATAATACTCCATAACATTTATGTATCATAACTTGTTCAATCATTCCCCAATTAATGGGCATCCCCTCAATTTCCAATTATTTGCCTCTACAAAAATAATTGCTATAAATATCTTGAACTTGGGGAACTTTTCCCATGTTATGATTTTTTTCTGGAAATAGACCTAATTATTGGTATTGCTGATCAAAGGGTATGATCAGTTTCATGGCTCTCTGGGCATAGTTCCATATTGCTCTCCAGACTGGTTGGATTAGTTTACACCTCCACTAAAAAAATATTAATGTCCCAATCTTCCCACACCTTTTCCAACATTTATTATTTTCCCTTTTTGTGATCTTAGTCAATTTGATAGGAGTGAGATGGTACCTCATAGTTGTTTTAATTTGCAGCATCTTTTTATATGCTTATCTTTGGCTTTAATTTCTTCATGTGAAAACAGTCTGTTCAGATCCTATAACCATTTGTCATTCAAGGACTGGCTTGTAATCTTCAAAATTTGATTCAATTCCCTCATATATTTTAGAAATGAACCCCTAGCTGTGAAAATTGTTTCCCAGTTTTCTGTTTTCCTTCTAATTTTGGCTGTATTGTCTTTATTAGTTAAAAATCTTTTCTTTAATTTAATATAATCAAAATCCTACATTTTACCATTTATAATGTACTCTATTTCTTCTTTGGTCATAAATTTCTCCCTTTTCTATAGATTCAACAGATATAGTATTTATCTCTTAATTGGTCTATAGTATCACCCTTTATGTCTAAATTCTATACTTATTTTTATCTTATTTTGGTATAGAGTGTGAGATGTGGGATTATTCCTTCCTTGTACCATTCTATTTTCCTGTTTTCCCAGAAGTATTTTCCCAGCAGTATTTTCCCAGCAATAATAGTATTGTACACATTCTAATCCATTGATCCATTACTCAACGCCTTAAATAGTAACAGACAGTTTTGATGACTACTGCATTGTAGAATTGTTTTAGATCTGGTATAACTAGGCCACCTTCCATTGCTTTTTTTTAAAATCAATTCTCATGATATTTTTGACCTTTTGGTAAGCCAGATGAATTTTGCTGCTAATTTTTCAAGCTCCATGAAATATTTTTTGTTAGTTCATTTGGTCTGGCACTGAATAAGTAATTTAATTTGGGCAGAATTGTCAATTTTATTTAATTAGCTTGACCTAATCATGAACAATTGGCATTTTTCCATTTGTTTAAATCTGACTTTATTTGTGTGTAAAATGTCCTATAATTGTGTTCATAATGTTTCTGGTAGAGTCCTCTTCGGAGGTAGATTTTCAAGTATTTTGTTTTATCTACAGTTAAATCAAATGAAATTTCTCTTTCTATCTGTTGCTTTTGGGCCTTGCTGTTCTTACATAGAAATGCTGATGATTTGGGGGGGTTAATTTTATATACTGCTAATTTGTTGAAGTTGTTGATAGTTTTTAGTTTCATTTAGAATTAGGTTTTTGGTCAATTTTCTAGTGTTCTTTAAGTATGCTATCATATCATCTACAAAGATTAAATGTTTTACTTCCATGTTGTCAATTCTAATTCCTTCAATTTGTTTTTCTACTCTTATTGCTAAAGCTAGCATTTCCAAGACTATATTAAATAACATTGTTGATAATGGTCACGCTTGTTTCAGCCCTGATCTTATTGGAAATTCTCCTAGTTTATCCCCATTACATAAATGATTCATTGATGCTTTAGATAAATACTGCTTATCATTGTAACTAAAACTTCAGAAAATGTTTTATTTTTCTCTGAAACAGTATTCTTTTACCTTACCACAAAGAGTGTTGTATTTTTAAAGAAAAAATATATTTGTTCTATTATTCCCTAAATCAATAATGAATTTGTGTGAACGTGCACACACACACACACACACACACACACACACACACGCACATATGTATAAGATGAATGTTTGCATATGTGTAAAAATCAATAATTGATATCACAGACTCTATGGGTATTCTAATTCTATATTTATAAGAAGGAATAAAATATTGCCAGATTATATTAATTTGCTTGTCATTTAAAAAAATTCAGTTTGGATAAAGACTTGTACAAAAAGGGAAAGAATAAGAAAACTTTTTCTTTTCTGAGACTATGATGTTCAAGAAATTCTTAAGAGACATTTTAGAAGAACTAATTTTAACTCTAATCTATTGGAAATCATAGGTTATTTTGAATATGTGCTGCAGAAAAGATCTTCAGGAATATTTTTTAAAACAATTTGAATATCTTTGAGATAACCACATTTTTTTGCAGCAGCAGCCACCTGAAGTAGAAAATGATAGCCAGAATTGGTTAGTTGAAATGTTGTCATAAGAAATATATTATGAAAATCTGCCTCGTTAGTTAGCCTTATTTTCTTGTCTATTATGATAAAGAGAATTTGAAAGCAATAACACTGATTATTTGTGTGGGTTTATTTTATATCCTGCTAATTTGCTGAAGTTGTTAATAGTTTTTAGTTTAATTTAGAATTAGCTTTTTGGTTTATTTTCTAGGGTTCTCTAAGAATGCCATAATATCATCTACAAAGATTAAATGCTTTGCTTCCTTGTTGTCAATTCTAATTCCTTCAATTTATTTTTCTACTCTTAACTTAAACCTATGAAACAAGGTTTTTTAATAAAGTTTTTTAAATGTTTAAAGAAAAAAAGATGTTCTATTCCCTTATAAAATAAAAAAAATTATTTATTGATTTATTAATTTATTTATTAATGAGATGGATAATCATTTCTACTAAATGCATTATTATCTTGGAATTTAACTGGAAAATTACTAAGAATACTTCAGCTGGAAACACCTAGATTAGATGTGGTATCTCATCCTTTTTTTGATCTTTTAAAATTTATTTAATGCAATGGGGTTAAGTGACTTGCCCAAGGTTACACAGCTGGGTAAGTATTAAATGTCTGAGGTTGGATTTGAACTCAGGTCCTCCTCACTCCAGGGCTGGTGCCCTATCTATTGTCCCAACTAGCTGCTCCTTTACTGTGAAAGTCCAAAAAGTCACTCAACCTTTCTGTAGTTTGCTTATCTACAAAATGGGGGAGTTGGACTAATGGACCTTTAAGCTTCCTTATAGGAGTGACTCTATAGTTGTTCCAGCAGACATCCCCTTGGCTGATCCTCCAATTTGTGTCTGATGCTTCCCCGGGGTGTAGGTCAGGAAACTGCCCCCACTACCATGAGCATGGCTTCCAGGTACCCTGGGGCTGCCTCCAGGAGGCTGAAATTTCTTCACTCTGGCAGGCCACCCCTCTAACCCCATGGACAGGAACCTTTCCAATATTTTCCAGTTTACCTTGGTGTGGAGAATTGCCTCACTAGATCTTTCTGTGGGTTCTATCTCTTGCAAATTTAGTTAGAGTCTTAATCTTTTAAGATTTTTGTAATATTATGGACAAGAACACCTAGGAGAAGCTCTTCTCCTGTTACCATCTTGGCTCCACCTCCCCAAGTTTAAAAAAAGCAACAGGACTCAAATTCTTCACTAAGATCTATACTGTAGTAGAAAAGATGTGTCAGACTTTCTGTGGGTTCAAGTTTTTCAAATGGAAGAAACAGTCATGTTCTGATGTAAGGCATAACAGTTTAGGGGAAATATCAAAAATTCTACAAGGACAAAGTTAGCAAGCAAACATATTAAATAACAGTTCATGTTCAGTGGTATGAAAGAATTCCTCTTCACAATGAAATGAAAGAGAATCCAATGTGCTTGTATTAAGACAAGGATAAGCATAGCTGCTCTAAATCTTCTCCAATAGAAAAGACCCAATGGGCATGAACTCATCAAAATTATGTTGGCCTGATTTGAAATGAAATATTTGAATGCACAAAGAAAAATCTTTATTTTTTTTTAGTTTATTATCACTCTGGCATAATAAAGGATTTTTGAGGTATCAGTTCAGCTTTAATCTTTTCAGCTAAAAGATTCTTTAGCTAGAGGCTCATCTGTAAACACTATATAAATCCAACTATTTCTTTTTTTTAATTTATTTTTTATTCTCATTTTGTACAATATTTTTTACATTAATAAAATATTCTTGTTTACAAGTAAAAAAAAATACCCCTCCCCCCCATGAATATAGATGAACTTGCTTGGGCGAAAAGAAGTAAAGGGGAGAGAAAAAAAATTAAAATTAAAAAAAAATAATAGTAATAATTGCAGGTATGGCCAGGTGGCACAATGGACGAAACACCAGCCCTGGAGCCACGAGCACCCGAGTCCATATCCAGCCTTGTAAACCCAACAATCACCCAGCCATGTGACATGCAAGCCACCCGATCCCCACTGCCCTGCAAAAACCAAAAAGAAGAAAAAAAAAGACCCAGAATAAAATAAAATAGTAATAATGGTAGGGGTGGCTGGGTGGCAGACAGAGCATTGGCCCTTGAGCCAGGAGCATCTGGTTCCAAATCCGGCCCCAGACACCCAAAGAGCACCCTGCTATGTGGCCCCAGGCAGGCCACCCAGCCCCACTTGCCCTGCACCCTCTCCTAAATAATAATAACAAAAAATGTGCTTCAGTCTTTGTTCCAACACCAATAACTCAGTCATGGGTGGATCACATTCTTTATGATAAGTCCATCACAAAAGTTACTTCCATATTTTTCCAACATTGCCATTGCTGATCACAACTCCCTCCTTTCTTATTTCTCCACTACCATGTACTATATTTTCTCTCTCCTTTCACTCTGACTCTGCTGTAGGGTCACTGAGTGGCGCAGCAGACAGATCCCTGCTCCTGGGACCAAGAAGCCATGAGCCCCCATACCACCCCTTAGGCTTAGAGTCCACCTGGCCCTATGGTCCTGGGCAGGCCTTCCAATTCCAGCCCCTTGCAAGAAGTGAAAAAGAAAATGTGTTATATCTGACCACTCTCCGCCCATGGTCCATCCTCTCCTCCTTTATTCACATCCCCACCCCTTCCCCCTGTTCCCCCCTCCTTCTTACTCCAGATGTCTATACCCCATTAAGTATATTTGCTGTTTCCTCTCCTAGCCATCTCTGATGAGAGCAAAGTTTCCTCATTCCCCCTTGCCTCCCCCTTCCATAACATTGCAATAGCTCATTGTAATAAAAAAAATCTTATTATGTGAAATATCTTGGACTATTCCCCCTCTCCTTTTTCTTTCTCCCATTCCATTTCCCTTTTTTTCTATTGACTCCATTTTTACGCCACATTTTATCTTTGAATTCAGCTTTCTCTGGTGCTTCAACTATAAAAGCTCCCTCTACCTGCTCTATTAACTGAGAAGGTTCATATGAATATTATCAGTATCATTTTTCTATACATGCAGTTCATCCTCATTAAGTCCCTCATATTTCCCCCCCTCTCCTCCAATCTCCATGCTTCACCTGAGTCCTGTATCTGAAGATCAAACCTTCTATTCAGCTCTGGCCATTCCAAAATTAACATTTGAAATTCCCCTGGTTCATTGAAAGTCCATCTTTTGTCCCTGGAAGAGGACATTCAGCCTTGCTGGGTAGTTCTTTCTTGGCTGCATTCTAAGCTCTTTTGCCTTCTAGTATATTGTATTCCAAGCCCTACGAGCTTCCAATGTAGTTGCTGCTAAGTCCTGTGTGATCCTGACTGCAGCTCCATGATATCTGAACTGTGTCCTGGCTGCTTGTAATATTTTCTCTTTAACTTGGGAGATCTGGAACTTGGCTATAATATTCCTAGGGGTTGGTTTTTAGGATCTCTTTCTCAGGGGGATTGGTCGATTCTCTCCATTTCTATTTTACCCTCTGCTTCTAGGATATCAGGGCAATTTTCCTGTAGTAATTCTTTGCAAATGATGTCAAGGCTCTTTTCCTGATCATGACTTTCAGGTATTCCAATAATTTTTAAATTATCTTTCCTAAGTCTGTTTTCCATATCAGTTGTTTTTTCAATGAGATATTTCACATTTCCTTTTAATTTTTAATTTTTTTTGGTTTTGAAGTATTGATTCCTGATTTCTGGTAAATTCATCAATCACACTGAATTCTATTCTTTGTCTGAAGGATTTGTTCTCCTCAGAGAGTTTTCTTATCTCTTTTTCCATCTGGCCAATTTTGCTTTTTAAAGCATTCTTCTCCTCCTCAATAACTTTTTGAATTATTTTATCCATTTGACCTAAGCTGGTTTTTAGCATGCTATTTTCTTCAGCATATTTTTGGATTTCCTTGACTAAGCTGCTGACTTCATTTTTATGTTTTTCCTGCATCTCTCTCCTTTCTTTTCCCAGTTTTTCTTCTAAGTCCCTCATTTGATTTTCAAAGTCTTTTTTGAGCTCTGTCATAGCCTGAGCCCAATTTCTGTTTTTCTTGGAGTCTTTAGATGCAGGAGCTTGTGCTTCCTCATCTTCAGACTGAGTGTTTTGATCCTTCTTGGGCTCATTTGCAAAATATTTCTCAATAGTATTCCTCTTATTTCTCTGCTTGCTCATTTTCCCAGCCTTGGCCTGGTTTTGGGGTGCTTCCTGAGCTTTTAGAACACTCCCACAAGGTTCTCAGTGTGTGAGGCTCTGTCCTCCCTCCTGGTCTGTGAATGACCATAAGGGCCTCCCTCTGCCACAGGGCCAAGGTGGGGGGGGGGGCTATTGTTCTATGGGGGAGCCTAGACTGGGATCAGGAACTGAATGTGGTCAGAGCCCCAGAGTCCTGTTCCAGGGGAAGAGGACAGAGCTCTGCAGTCTCTCTCTCTTCACTCCCCTCCCTCAGCTCAATGGGCTCATGCACTGGGGGCTCCTGCTTAGAGGCTCCACCTGCTTCTGTTTCCGGGTCTGGGTTGCCAAAAGACCAAGCTGCTTGCTGTGTGCCCTGAGGCCTGGGCTCCATGTGCTCACTCTGGCAGAGGTCCCCCACTGTTCCCCCACTTTGTGCCCGGTGCTCCCCGGGGTGCAGCTCAGGAGACTCCCCCACTGCTGTGAGCCGTGGGTCCCAGCGCCCTTGGGCTACTTCCAGGAGGCTAAAGTTTTATCGGTCTGGTGGGCCAACCCTCCAGCGGGCCACCCCTCCAACCCTGGGGAGCAGAGCCTTTCTGCTCTTTTCCAGGTTACCTTGATTAGGAGAACTGCCTCACTGGGTCCCTTTGTGGGCTCTGCCTCTGGAAAGTTTAGTTAGAGTCCTTAGCTTATGAGTTTTATCAGAGAGCTCCTAAGGCTGGATCCCTTCTTGTCGCCATCTTGGCTCTGCCCCCCTACTCTCATCAATCCAATTATTTCTCAGGTGAGTTGGTTATGAGCAATTACTAACACATTAATCCTTTATCATTTCATTATAGGTCTGACCCTTTGCTGAGTTTCAAAAGAATTAGAGGAGATAAATACACTATTCAGATGGTTACATGCTGCAAACAAAAAATTGAAAGAATACAAAATATTAACAGGGCATCATACAATTTGGTCATGGTCAAGTATATTAATTACTACAGATTTTCAAGTTTACCTACCAGAGGAGCTTACTTCTCAAAAGCAACTGGGTATGAAAGAGAAATAAAAAGAAAAGATTAAAAATAAAAGACCTATCTTATAGAGCAAGAAGTAACACTTTTCTACCTGAGAGGAACATATCAAAGATTACTTCCAATGATTTTAAATACAGATTATTCTTTTTCCAGTTCATTATCTTTGAAGTATAAAAAGAACCTTAAAATAGCAAATGGTTGAATGTCCACATAAGAGATTCACAAAATTAGCCAAGTGATTGACAAACCTCATTCAGAGCTAAACTGAAACTCATAAAATACTTTACAAAGGAAATGAATCCACAATGATATACATTTCCAAAAACCATTATGCATCTTTTAATATATCATGGATTATGCTCTCATTTTATATTATTGTCTAATCTGATTAAAATAATTCATGAGATGAGATTAATACTGGCCTACCTTTTCTATCATCTGAATCATGAAAATGAGATATCAGAAATTTAAATGCTTCATATATTTTATAAAATATAGTAATAGGTACTGCTCTGACCTTTTAAGTATTTTATAATTTGATTGTCAATCTACTTTTTCCCTCACTGGTTCTGAGTTAGGGAAGAAAAAGTGGAATACCTAACCAATAAGCACACAGAATACAGAAAAGGTCAATTAAGGATGATATTTCTCAAAATATATTGGCTATTAAACTCTATAATCTTGTTCTTGTGTCAAAGATGGTAATGAAGGGAAAAAATGGCACAGAATGATTCCATGCTCCAGAGAAAAAGCATGATAATGAAAATGAAAAGTGGAGCAAAATTAGCATTTTTGTTAGAACTAGAAAAGAAGAAAAGGAATAAAAAGGAATAATAGAATTCCAAAAGCTATGTTTAAGTGCTTCTTCAAAGAATTTCCAGTAAGATTTCTTTGGATTTGTGTTTCAATTTCTCTACTTGGAAATATAATAAATATTTTTTAAAAACTTATAAAAAGAGAGAGAGGAAAGATAAAGTAACAGAGAAGCTAAATATAATGAACAAGCAGATAAATTTATTTGAGATAAGTATCTAATATAATCACTTAAAATTTGGGGTTAAGAGAATACCAGAAGAGGTCTCCAGAAGAAAAGAAGAGTTGATCAATATATGAAAATGAAACACTAGTCACAAGAGCATGGATATTATTGAAAGGACAAAAAAATGAAGAATGTGATAGGAATAGAATCATCAGTGTCATTCAGGAAATAGTTCAAAAGAGAATCAATGACTTAGCCAAAAAAATCTAAAAATGGAATATTTTTTAAAAAGAAGTGGATTGTCTATGAAAATTAGAAAAGATTAAATGTAAAATTCAATGTTGCAACCAAAATATTAAGACAAAATCAAAATGCAACAAAATTGGGAGGGAGGCATAAGGTTTATTTCTTTTTAATAATCCAAGTCAATTTTTCCTGAATAAAAGGTTTCAAAATAGAAAATGATTATTGACTGCCAAGAAAAAAAGTTCAATGAAGCAAATAGTCTATATGCCAAATTTCAATAAATCATAAAGTTTTATATAGTCATAGAAACCAGAGGACAAAGATCAAATTGTAAGGATTAATGAGTGTCACTGGTCAGGAACTTCAAGTTTAAATCACCCAGAAATATGGATTCCAAGCTCCAGAGTTCCCAAATCAAAAATAAATTAAAATTTTGCATTATGGTTCACCATCAATGAAAAATTTTATTGATTTTTGGAAGACAAAAGAAAAAATTTACACAATAATAACACAGCAAAGTTTGCCTTATAAGTGAAGTAAAAGTAGACTTTTATCCTAAGTACTGACTGTCAGATTATGCTCAAGAAAATCAGAGCGTTTAGAGTCTTACAAATTAACAACAGAGAAAATAAATTTGTGGAAAATTTTTTAAAGCTTAAGTACCCAAAAGGCTTAGGTGATTTTTCAGTGTTCATATCCTGAAGAGGGGAGGAAAAGATGCTTGTGAGTTTAAAGATGTTAACAGTTAATAAGAAAAGAAAAATAAACAAAACTCTGTGTTTGAATCTTCAAAATGAAATAACCTACAGAATGGAAAAAGTAATATTATCATAGACTAAGGTCATTCTGACATAATTTATGAAATAATAAACAAGTAGTACTTGTTAAATGTTTACTACATTCCAGTCACTGTACTATGTGCTAGAGATATAAAGAGGGAAATTGTAAAAGTAAATAATAGATTCAGGTTTGATCAATGTGTCTATATGAAGGATAATGTGGTTTGTACTAGCTGGAGATATTTTTTTTCTCAAAAAATAAAGAAGAGAGAGAGAAAGAGAGAGAGAGAGAATCCTCAAAGAGTATATTCTAATGGGATGTACATGTACATGTTCATGAACCACCAGGACATAGAAAATGTGTATGCTTGTGTTTGTGTTGTGCATTCACAATTGATAACAACAATCACTTTACTCTTGAGAGTATCTAAATAGTGAAATGAAGTATCTATCTAGTCATTACCGAACACCTTTACCAAGAAAACTTTCAAGAGAGTCACTATACACAAAATATTAAAGACATTATACTTTTCATTTTTTGGGTGAGAGATCTTAAGATTAAACGAAGTGTAATAATGGTAAGCAGTGTTTACTATTGTATTAACTGAAAGTGAGAAGAGAATTATTAACCTTGGAGCAATGGTATCTTAGCAAATAGAGTAGTCACCTGGACCAGTTTCTTATTAGAAAAGTTTACATGAATTTCACACAACAAAATAGCTAAGGTAAGGATTCACAAAATGACATCTAGAAATGTATTAACATAATTTTAATGATTTGGGTTTCTGATGAAGTGAGGGATACTTTTTGCTTCCACATTAGAACAGTCATGTATTCATAAATGTAAGTATATTTAGAAGCAACAAAAATAGCAATGGCATTGTCTAAAAGATTGAAATAACTTAGGTACAGTGACTAGAAGGAAGCAAAAAATGTTTCTAATACTGTGTCATGGGCAAACATTGCATTCTATACTCAGTAATCTTTTACAAGTCAGAATTTGTCTTTGAAAAGTAAGACATTGGGATTCTGAAGAAGAGTACACTTTAGATATTGTCTCAGAGTAAACAGATATTCAGTAACTGAAATACAGTCACACAATTAATTATTGGGGAAGGGAATTTAAAAACAGGAAAATAGAAGAATATCCTAAAACTTGGTACAGGATGAGGGAGAAGGAAAAAGGAAAAAACCCTTGATGATAGCTCTGAAACTGAACTGGAAGATAAAAAGAAAGGGGAAAAATTGCAAGAAGGAAAAAAAGTTAATCAAGTGAAAACTTAGCACTTAAATAGTGCTCAAAAATTTGAAATGTGTTTTACAAATTTTATCTTATTTGTGTTTTATAACAACTCATGAATATATGCTATTTTTCTTCACCTTTTACAAATGAGGAAACTGAGGTTGAAATAAATTAAGTGATCTTGGTTACTCTTAGCAACTTGATTCTAAATCCACTTAGTTATCACTACCAGCAGGAGTGGATTTTATGAATTCTTTGGATTAAGAACATCAGGGAAAAACGGTCTGTGACATTGGGAAAGGGTCGAAGAATTTATGAGGAGTTGAGTTGAGGTGTGCATAGTGATTTACCAAGGATAATTTCTGATGGAGATGTAGACATAAAACCTTATCTAAAATTCAAGGAAGCAAATGACCTTTCTCTAATATATTTTCATTGAGATTTAAGTTTTTCATGATTGCATTTATCACTCTTCATAATTGGCTTTACATTAGAAGTCCTTGTAGAAAATTACAATGATTTTAGACAATTTTAGATCCAAGGCCTTGAGGAGAGCCCTGGTTAAAGTTGGAACTGAAGGTTCATGCTTCAGAGAGTTACTTGGAGTACTCGGTCTAGTACATTAACTTCACTCCTCCTGAAACATACAAGTCTAAAGAGAATATTCATAATACATTGCATTTCTCTTAGTAAGATCTAAAATTTGTTTCAGATATGCAAATTTGCTCTTCATTATAAGAAAAAGATGTATTCTATCTCCAGGTATTAGATTTGAACTAGGTTGTTGGGTTTGTGAGTAAGGAGGTAATACATAAAAAGGTTTATTGAGGAATCAGCTATCATAAGATCAGGAAAATTAAGGAAGAAATATTTTCTGACCATTTGGAAAATAAGGGAATTTGGGTCTTGAAAACCCTTATAGAATTTTATAAGAATGTTCTTGTTTTCCATGCCTTACATGGTCTTTGATAATGTAGTCTGTGAATCTTTCCTGTCCTGATTTATGTTTTGTATTCCGATCAGTTGATAAAAACTAGTGAAGTGTCCATAGATTGAAAACAATCAGGGAAGCTTTTAATCAGGAAAGAGAAACTGACACACTCAACTATAAGAATTCCCGTGAAGAATTATATTATCTTGAATAGAGTTTGAAGAACATGTTCTACACTTTAGGCAAATAAGTCTATTAGTATTAACTGTGAAGGTTTGTCCACATATGTTCATTTTTTGCTTAACTTTGTAGCTGTTTTTCTTTGGAATTTAAGCACAAAAGGAAAAGAGAATTGCATAACTTCTACAATTTGGGTAGAATTGAGGTCAAATTCTAAGATAAAGTTACTCATTTAAAAAGAGAGAGAGGAGATATGTCTTCTATTTCTCTTTGTCTTAACAATAGAATTTTTAATGACCTCTTGTTCTAACCAAATGTGGAAGTGTTACAATGAATCCAGGTCTCTGGAGACCAAGACAAAATCTATTGTATTGAATAAAGAACATTGACCAGACTTTCCACAAAATATTTGACTCACTAGTTTTAAGAACTTAGGCAGACACTAAATCACTCTCTATTTCAATTTCCTCTTCTATAAAAATTAAATTATTTGATTAGATAATTTCTAAACTCTATTAATCTATTATTCCAAGTGTTTATTAAGCATACATTGTGCCTAAAATTTCTGTATTGCTTTAAATTTTACAAATCACTTACCATAAAACTACCTGTCGATCTGGTAGATATATATATTTCAATTTCCATTCTACCTGGAAAAACTGAGCCTTGGTTAAATGCAGGGACTTGCCCAGGGTCACAAAATTCATGCTGTTGAGTCAAGAGGTGAATCTTTCTTTGCTCCTGAAACCATGTCTTAAGGACAACTGCACTATATAATAAAGCTTCATAGGAACACTTAAAATGTTTAGACATCCAAATAAAGATCATATGGGGAAATCTACTTTACAAAAGAAATAATGTTTAAAAGATATTCAGTGTCCAAAAATAATTTAAGAAAGTGAATGAAAATTTAGAAAATTTAGATATGTTAAATCTCTGTAGAAAACTTAATGGGAATAGAAAAGAATATACCTTTTTCTCACCAGTACAAGGCACATTCACCAAAATTGACCACATACTAGACGAAAAAAAAAAAAGCCTTATAATCAAATGTAGCCATGCAGAAATAATAAATACAGACTTCTCAGACCATGATGCAATAAAAATCATATGCAATAAAGGGTCATGGAAAGATAAACCAACAACTAATTGAAATTACATAATTTCATCTTAAAGAATGGATGGATCAAACAGCAAATAATAGAAATAATAAAAAAATTACCCAAGAAAATGATAATAATGAGATATCAAGCCAAAATTTATGGGATGCAGCTAAGGCACGTTTAAGGTAAAATTTTATATCTTTAAATGCCTATATGGATAAAAGAGAGAAAGAGGAGGTCAATGAATTGAGTACGCAACTAAAAAGCCAGAAAAAGAACAAATTAAAGATCCCCAATTAAATACCAAAATATAAATTCTGAAAATCAAGGGAGGGATTAATAAAATTAAAAGCAAGAAAACCATTGATCTCATGAATAAAACTGAGTTGAGTTTATGAAAAAAGCCAATAAAATAGATAAATATTGAATTAATCTGATTAAAAAAAAAGAAAGATCACTAAATTACCAGTATCAAAAATGCAAAGGGTGACCTAATCAACAAATGAGGAGGAAATTAAAGAGATAATTTAAAGCTACTTTGCTCTGTGAGAACAACCTTGATGGAAGCAGCTCCTCTCAGCAGCCCAGAGAGCTAAGAAAATTTTATTAGATTGGCTATTGACTTTATTATACCCATCCAGAGGAAGAAAAACAAAACAAAATGCAAAAACCTCCTCAGAACCTGATGAACACTTTATAAAAATTATCTCTTATGTATCTCTTTAATCCTAATTCCTCATACTGAAAATTGCTAATATTTAAACATGTTTATCAAAATATGTATGCATAATGCTAAACTAACTGTTTGGCACTGAAGGAGGTGGGGTGGGAATGTAGAGTGAAAGGAAATTTTTTAACTTAAAAATATACATGTACATAAGGAGGAATAATTTTTTTAAAAGAAATAATCATTTCAGCCAAGAAAATGATAAGAATGAGACACCATTCCAAACCTTATGGGATGAAGACAAAGCATATTTTAGGGGTTATTTTATATTTTTCAATGTGTATTTGAATAAAAGAGAAGGAGGAGAGCAATGAATTGTGTATGGATTGAAAAAAGCTAGTAAAAGAAAAATTAAAGATCTCCAATAAAGTCTCAATTAAAAATTCTGAAAATCAAGGGAGAAATTAATAAAATTGAAACCAAGAAAAACTATTGACCTAATAACTAAAAATAAGATTTGGTTTTGTGGAAAAAACAATAAAAATGGATAAACTTTTGGTAAATCTGATTTTAAAAAAGAAATATGGAAACTAAATTACCAGTCACAAAAATGGACAGGGTGAAGTCACCACCAATGAGGAGGAAATTAAAGCGATATTATGGAACTATTTTGTTCAACTGTATGCCAATAAAATTGATAACCTGAGTAAAATGGATGAATTACAAAGTTTCAAACTACCTACATTAACAGAAGAGGAAATAAAATTCTTAAATAAACCCATATCAGAAAAAGGAATTGAAGAAATCATCAATATACTCCTCAAGAAAAAAGTCTCCAAGTCCAGATGGATTTAAAGTGAATTCTACCAAATATTTAAGGAACAATTAATTTCAATTCTACATAAACTATTTTTAAAAACAGGAAAAGTATTTCTGCCAAACTCCTTTTATGGCACCAATATAGTCTTGATACCTAATCCATGAAGATTCAAAAGAGACAAAGAAAATTATAGACTATATGAACACTGATGCAAAAAATCTTGAATAAAATTTTAGCAAAGAGATAATAGATTTTATTCACCTTCATAACATCCTCATTGTTTATTATGTGGTTATTTTATTTAGTTCTGAGAGAGGGAGGTTGAAATCCCCCATTTTTATAATTGTGCTGTCTATGTCTCCTTGTCATTGATTCAACTTCTTCAAGTATTTGGATGCATATATGTTTAACAATAATATATAACCTCATTGCCTAGGACAATATGTCTTGATCAGATAGCATTTATGCCAGACAGATAGGAATGGTTCAATAGGAAAACACTCAGTACAATTGAACAAATTAATAACAATACAACATAAATCATATGACTATTTCAATAGACACTGAAAAAGTCTTTGTAAAAATACAATATTTTTCCTATTAAAAACACTAGAGAATATGGGAATAAAAGTTTTCCCTCAAAATAATAGCTAATATCTATCTAACTATCAAAAATATTATATATAATGAGGATAAATTAGGATTATTTCCAGTAGGATCAAGAGTGAAACAAGGAAGTCCATTATCATCATTACTATACAAGATAGTATTAGAAATGTTAGCTTGGCCTTGGAGTCAGAAGGATGGGAGTTCGAATCCAGCCTCTTGATACTCACTAGCTCTGTGACTTTGGGCAAGTCACTTTTCACCCTGATTGTCTCACATCCAGGGCCATCATCAGTCCTCATGATTCTTATCTGACCACAGGATCCAGATGGCTCTAGAGGAGCAACTGAGTGTGATGACTTAGCATAACATTACCTCACTCATATACAATTCATGATTTTGTTATGGCATCACCTCCCTGATGTCATGGTTTTCTTTGAGAAAAAAGGGCAAACACCATCAGTTAATCATAAAGAAATGTTAGCTTTACCAATAAGAGAAGAAGGAAAACAAAGGAATTAGAATTGGCAATAAGGAAGTAAAACATTCACTCTTTGCAGATATGCCCTATTTAGAGAACTCAAGAAAATCATCTAAGTACTTGAAAGAATTATTAAATTCAGCAAAGTAGCACGATATAAAATAAACCCACATAAATCATCAGCATTTCTATATATGAATAACAAAGCTCACTAGCAAGAAATAGAAAGAGGAACTCTATTTAAAATAACTACAGACAACATTAAATACTCCCAAGACAAACCCAGAAATTGTATGAACACAGTTACAAAGCACTTTTAACACAAAAAAAGTCAGATGTAAACAAATGGAAAAATATCAATTATTCATGAATAGGTGAGCTAATATAATTAAAAATGACAATGCTACAAAAATATATTATTTATTCAGTACTATATCAATCAAACTATCAAATAACTACTTTATCAAGCTAGAAAAAATAGTAAAACAATTCATATGGAACAACAAAGGGTCAGGAATATCAAGGGAATTGATAAAAATGTAAATGAAGGTGACCTTGCTCTACCAGATATAAAACTGTGCTATAAAGAGGCCATCATCAAAATTATCTGGTACTGGATAAGAAATAGAGTAATGGACCAGTAGATTAGGATAGGTTGAAAGGAAACAGTAGTAAATAACTACAGTAATCTCAAACCCAAAGACATTAGATTCTGAGATAAGAACTCATTATTTGACAAAAATTTTGGGGAAAACTGGAAAATAGTGTGACAGAACCTAGGAACAGATGTACAACTCATACTCTATATCAAAATAAGATCAAAATGGGCAAAAGATTTAGACATAAAGGGTGTTTCCATAAACGAATTAATAGATCATAAAATACTAATTTGTCAGCTCTATCGAAAGGGGAGAAATTTGTGACCAAACAAAAAATAGAGTATATTATAAACTTCAAAATGGATGATTTTGACTAGATTAAATTAAAAAGCTTTTGAACCAATAAAATATGTTACCAAATGAAAAGGAAAACAGAAAGCTTGGAAACCATTTTCATAACTAGGGAATTCTGATAAAGGTCTTGTTGAGTTCCTTTCTGGACTCCTTTATCTTTCCCCAGGCAAGTATTGGGGGGGGGGGGGAACACAAGGAAGAAAAGTTTCTCCCTATACACCAAAGTTTCCAAGGTCTCCGTTTATTGAACCAAATACTAGTGCTTAAATATCCTTCCCAGTCCCTTAGTAAAATAAAACTCTGGTGCTCAAGTATACCAGGTGATGAGAGTTTACAGTGCTCCCTAAAAAGGTCTTATTTCTAATATATATATATATAGAAAATGCAATCAAATTTTTTAAGGTTATAAGTCATTCTCCAATTGATAATTGTTCAAATGATATAAACAGTTTTCAAATGAAGAAATTAAAGCTAATAATAATCATATGGAAAAAGTGCTTCAAATCAATGCTGATTAAAGAAATTCAAATTAAAACTTCCATGAGGTACCACCTCATATATATCAGATTGGCTAACATGACAAAAAGGAAAAACAATCAATATTGGAGTAGTTGTAGGATATTAATGCTGTTGGTGCAGTTGTGAACTAATGCAACCATTCTGGAGAGGAAATTGGAACTATGCCCAAAGAACAATAAAAACTCATCATTCCTTTTGCCAGCAAGACCAAAACTAGGCCTATATCCAGAAGGAATCATAAAAAAATGGGAAAAATCCTATAAGTTCCTAAATATTCATAGCAGTTCTTTTTGTAGTGGCAAAGAATTAGAAATTGAGGGGATGCCCATCAATTGAGGAATGTCTGAATAAATTATGAATATATGAATTATATGAAGTACTGTTTTTCTATAAGAAACCATGAATAGTCAAACTGTAGAGAAGCATGGACCAAATTACAGGAGCTGATGCTGAGCAAAGGGAGCAAAAGCAAGAGGACATTGTGCACATTAACAACAATATAGTGACTGGATCAACCTCCTCTCAGCAGTTCAGAGAACTAGGACAACCTTGGCAGAACTATTATGGACAATGCTATCCAAATACAGAGGAAGAAAAGCAAAACAAAACAACCAAACACCCTACAGAATCTGAATGGACACTGTTTACTTTTTAAAAATTTCTCTCAAGTTTTTCTTTCCTAATTTGCTTTTCTTTCTTTTCCCTTTTTTCTTCCTCATACTAAAAATGACTAATCTGCAAACATGTCAAATCCAAATGTATATGTTCAATGTTCAACAGATTGCTCACCACTAAAGAGAGGGGAATGAGAAGGGAGGGGGGAAGGAAATGGTGCAACTTGTAAATATGCATGTGCATGTGGATAAATATTGGAAGACTTTCAGAACATGTATTTGGAAAAATAAAATATCATTTGGGGTGAAAAAGAAAGATAATGGGTTCAACCTCACTTGAAGTCTCCAATCAATGCTTGCATGGTTATTTCTTAAGATGTAGTAGAATGTATTTTTTTAAAACACATTATTCAGACTCAGCAGCTACTTAATTCACTATGAAAAACACTTCATGATTTTTTTACTTTTTAAGCAACTGAATCAGGTTGGCATTTCTGGTTCATCATCATAATGATTTGATTTTTTAAAGTAATTCATAAGCAAATGTCAAAAACTCTTTCAGGTTTTATTTCAAATCTTCTAGAAGATACAACCTACTATCTCCCAAACATACATTAGTTGTGAGTTCTTTAAAACTGAACCATACAAAAAATATTGAATGACACCAATGACACCAATGACACCAATACAAGGTCAGACACCAAATGACACCAAAAATCAAGGTCAGATTTTCAAAGTAGAAATTGCCTTTTGAATAAAAATAATTTGCATTCTTGCTGAGTCCAAAATATAAAATTCCAACCCTTTGTAAAGATACTTATTTTACATATCCCTAGTGTGAAATATCCCATTAACTCAGTAAAGTGTAGAATCTGTAATGAAATATTTCTGTGTCATTTACACTGTGTAAGCAACATTTTTTATTTGAAACCAGGGGGTTTGACAATTAAAATTAATTGTTCCTTATAAACATCACATAAAGTTTACATTATCATACACATTAATCCTAAACTGAATTATTATGGTAGAGACAAGTGTTGAAAATGTTATTTCACATTATTTTTCCTCTTTTCTCATAAACCTAGAAGTCCATCTTTCTATATTCTTATTATAGGATACTGGGGATGACACATGACTCAGAGAACAGCAAATGCCTCATTGCCTTTAACTGTATTTTGAATTTTAGCATTGATCCCTCTCTGCATATTGCCATCTGGAGGTATTAGAATCAAGATTTCTATGATACCTGAAATATTGCAGAGTTTCTAAGGTCATTAAGGCTGCTGAAGCTAGGGGAGAACAAAGATAGCCTATCAGAAACCCTTAGTCACCACAGAAAACTCTCTAAGAACCAAAGAAGGGAAAAGAGATGGACAAATAATGCAATTCTATTAAGCACCCATCCTAGTAATAATACTGAGTTAAATATCAGGACAGTAAATAATTCATTCATGAAATCTTAGATTATTTGTTCTATGAAGGTGAAATAATCTAATATTGTAGTCAGTTCCTTCAGTTCCAAGGAAGGATAAGGAGCTTTAATCTATTAGTGCACAATAGAGTTGCTTTTAAGAAGAGGAGGTACATATTCTGGAACTAGAGAATTTCATAGATGCCTTTTGTATTTGGAGAACCTCTCCTTTTCCTGTTTCTCTTCTTCTTCCTTATCTACTTCTTAATTTCATCCTCCTCTTACTTTTCTTCATCTTTCTCCTTTTTTCTCCTTCCCTTTTACTTCTTTCCCTTTCCTTCTCCCTTTCCTCCTCCTTTCCTCCTCCTTTTTCTCCTTTTATTTTTTCCTTCTAATTTTTTCTTTGCACTCACACAGATCTCTCTGAACAAATTCCATTTTTCCTCCAGAGTAAAATTGCTTCTGATTGTCTTCAGAACTTCCTTTGTGAACATTTCCTTTACATCTTGCAATGACTTCACTAAACTATCAGTGCTATCATACCTCTCTTTCCTCTAAAGACTTTAAAATTTGCTTTCCTAAATCAAGAATAAAGGTCATGTATATTCTCCTCTATCAGAAACCAAGATGAAGTAGCAACTTCTCTTCAGGGTTTAATAATTTCAGTTACAAAAATGAGTTCTTTCATATATATATATATATATATATATATATATATATATATATATATATATATATATATATATATTATATTATCCCATATTTTTACAATAGAAAAATGAGACCCTTTACTATGTTCCACAGCAAAATTTTCTTCCCTCTAATCTCCTATTCTGTATTTCATAACATTAGAAGCTTTATACCATTTTCACCTCCTGAACAGATATCTAACAAGATGAAGTAACCTTACTGATAATCCCTTTAGTTGTTCAAATGATCCCATTTCGTCCCTTCTCTTCCAAAGGTTGACTCCTCTACCTTCTATAATCTTCTCTCCCATAGATTGACTCATTTTCTATTGCCCCGAAACATGATCATTATTCTTTTATCATGAAAAAATACTCAATTTATCCTTCCATCTCTGCCAACTATCATAACAGAGCTCTACTGACTTTTGTAGCTAATTTCTTAGAAAATGCAATCTACATTAGGTAGATCTACTTTCTTTGCTACTTTCTGTTTTTTCTCTACTTTCTCACTTTCTTCTAAATCTCTTATTTTTCTTCATTCTCATCATTTGACCAAAGCTCCTTTCCCCAAAATTACTAATGGTTCCCTAATTATCCAATCCAATGACTTTTTATCAATCCTCATTCTCCTTGATCTCTCATTTGCCTCTAACACGATTGCAATTTTTCTCCTCTTTGTTAATCTCTCCTCTCTATTTTTGGGACATCATTTTTTCCTGTTCTCCTAATCTGACTCCTTTATTCCCTGTTTTGTATTCTCTCACTGATCATGCCATTATGATCATAAGTGTCCCTTAAATTTCTGTCCTTTATGTTTTTCTCTTTTCCCTCTACAATACTTTATTTGGTGATCTCATCAACTCATGAGGATTTAATTAATTACTCTATGCTTATATTTCTCAGATTGAGTCATCCTTTCCCAAACTCTCTGCTTACTTCAAATATCAAATGATGTCCAGTATATGTATTAAACTATATTGTACAAAATGGAACTCATTAACATTCTCTCTAAACTTTCTTCTACCGAACTTCCCTATGGTATAGATGGCAACATCATTTTTCAAGTCCTTCATGTTTTCAACCTAGAAGTCATCCTGCATTCCTCATTAATCAATCTGTTGCCAATGCCTGCTGATTTAACTTTTGCAACATCCATTGTATATGCCCCATTCTTTCCTTGTCATTATCAAGATTCTAGGGCAAGTCATTATCACCTCACACCTGGATGACTGCAGTAACATGATAGTACATATGCCTGAATTAAATTATAACTAAGTCAAAGGGAAAAAGTGATATAGCCTGACTTTCTTACCCAGGCACAATGTGAGAACTTCTAGAGCAGAAAGACAACTATCCTCCTTATTCTGGATATGAGCCTTCAGAAGCCTTTAAGTTTAAAAAACTAAATGTAGAAATAGTATGTGTGAACTGTCTCTTAAACATGAGAAATAGGAATGATGTTGGAAGTTGAAATGGAGGGGGAAAAGGCAGATACATTTTGACCTGAGCAAACCATTTTTCAGGTAAATTGTTTTTAAAAAATTGCATATCTCTTGAGTAAAAATGTATATAAATATATGGGTATATATATATATATATATATTTACATATATTTCTTCATTATCAGTTACTTCTGTATAAATTTTATACAAGTACTCATACCAAAACATATTAAATTCTATAATTTACACATAAATAAAAATGTAAAAAGATGAAATAGTTTCAGAATATGTCAAAATAATATTTCAAAACAAAAATAATATTTAGTAGCAGAAGTGCTTTTATTCTTTTTAAAATACTTTTATATTTAATTTTTGCAATGTAATTGAATTTTCATCATTATATTTTAAAATCTTGGTTTAACATTTTTATGATTCAGTGATTCTAAAGTCTGATTCAAAATTCATTTTATTTCTATGGTTGGCTTCAAAGAAAGATGTTTCACAAAATGTATGTGCTTGCAAATCAAAGAATTGCATCATCGGTTGTACTTACTAAATCATTATACATATCTCTAACAACCAAATATTTATGTAAATGTTTTTATTGAAATTTGTTTAGTAAATTTCCATTTTACTTATATCTATCAGTTATATTTACAAATTAATCACAACATATTAATTTTCATCTTTATAACAAACGGTATAATAATTTCAAAATTTGAAAGACTGATAAGGAGTTTAGAAATTTGTTGCTAAAATATTTAAAAATGAATACTGAACAACACACAATAATCTGTCTCCTAGAAAAGAGAAGATAAACATTCAGGAGGAGAAAATGATCAACTGCATCAATTAAATGTTATGGTGAGCACAAGAAGGATGTAATTGAATAACTTTGAAAAGAAGTTTTGAGTTGAATGAGGTCTCAAATGGAAGGAGTCTAAGAGCCTAGTTATCAGGATTATGCCCTTGACAAAAGTAGGAAAAATTGGAAGAGGTGTGGATTTAAGGAGACTACAATATGGTATCTGATTAAAATTGCAACCCATCCATAGGTGATTATATTCTGTGGTTCACTGTGTCTATTAGAAAATTTAAAAGTACAGAAGAAAAGCTTTTACTTAACAATCAATTCCCCCAGACTAAAGGCTCTTTCCTTTACTCCCCAAGTCACAGGGGCTTTTGCTGCAGTCATAAAGAAGTGCCAAGACGGAATGTGAGCGCTAGGAGTAAGAATTTTCCCAAGTGCAGCAATGTGTATATAGGTCATGGTTCTCTTTTAAGAGTTGATAACAAGAGCAGGGAGAATTTTTGATATTTTCACAGACATGGGAAGGCATGTGATGAGTAGTAAAAATGGGAAAATATTATGGGAGGAAACTAGTATTGTCATATTTGAGATAAATCCATAATTGTCTCTCAAAAGGAAAGTGAAATGAGATAGATCTTCCCACACATTTTATTGTTTACCATTTCAGGTCATGTTACAGACCACCAGACTATTCTGCCCCTTCAAAAAAAAAAAACAACACTATTCTAAGGAATAAAGCCCTCGGTTCTTCATTGTGGTAAATGGCTTTCTATTTGAATCTTTGTACTCAACATTCTCTAAGTTCAATTCTATTACTGCTACATTTAATGATTTGATGACAGGTTTTCAATTCGTTATTCAATTTAGTTTGTAGGAAATACCAGTAAAATCTCACATATCTATAAATAGGTTCCTCAGAGGAGTAAAGAGCTTTAGGGGAAATATTACTGTATGTTAAAGATCAGCACTAACTCCTTGAGGGAAAATCATTAAAATACACCTCTGACTTTTACAAGAATCTGTTGTTGAATAATTCTTTCCAAGCAGTTAATTTAATTGCCAAAATTCTTCTTTTTTTCTTAAATATTTGCCAGTTTAACAATAGCTGTCCATGGTACAGTATCCATGTCCCTAAGGCAATTTAACTAAGATCAGATGGTATTATTGAAAATCACTTTTCAGATTTGAAATGAAATCCAAGGATTTCAAATATAGTGGAACAATTTTAAGCACACCCATAAGGAGATTTACAATGACCTTCTTTATCAGTCTGATTAATATTATCTTCTGCTCATTTAACTTTTGACTTTGCCAAGTCCTTTAAAAGGAGCATAATTTATTCATTTCTTTGTTCTCAAAGAACCTAAACATTCAGGACATAAGTACATTGAAGAGTATAAATCAATTTCTCATTTTAAACAGCACTGTAGATCTAGATCTAGATGTAGAACTACAGAATTAAACAGTGGTCTATGAGTAAGAAGACCTGGCAAAGTCTTGAAACCATGGCTTTGTAAATATGGTTCCATGGCAAGTCACTACTGCCCTATTAATACTTGTACTACTACCACCTATCTTATAGCCTTGGGAAAAGAAAAAAAACTTCTTTGTAAACCAGAAAGTGCTCCCTCAATGTGAACCACTATCATGTCAGTAAGTACTGATGAGTATCTGGCTTAAGTGACTTAAGAGAAAGGCAGACTGCATGGCTGCATTAGGAAAATTGTGTCAATTTAGACATAATGCTTGACTCTATGTGCCTTTTTATTATAGTTATTCACATTGATGAAGCATGCTTTACCAAGTGCTATGCAATTACTTCTCAATTCCTTCTTCAGGGTGAAGTATATATGAAGCCTAAAGAAATATGGATCAGCAAATATAGAAAATGTACATTTATGTACATTTATGTACATAAAGTTATTTTTCAAGGCTATGAGTAGAAAAAATTATGGTAGGAGAATCCATAATGACAAAATCTTTAAATATAAAAGTAAATCTAGTCACAAATATTTTAATACCTTTTAACTGTAATTCACTAAGGATTCATAAACAACCACTCAGAGAGCTCTTAGAAAATACATAGTACATATAGACAAAAATAAAGTCATTTTAAGGAGATATTATCAGTTATTGAGGGACAAGGGGTATGGGTGAAAAATGACACTTCCCTTGTATTTTGAAAGAACTTTAGGATGCTCTGAGTGGAAGAGAGAAGGCCATACATTCCATATACAGGACAACATCAATGCACAGACACTGAAATCTAGGTTGTTGGTTTGCGAATACAGTTGGCAACCCTATTTGATCAAAATGTAAAGTGATTGGAGAATAATCATAAGAAATCAACATTGTATATTATAAAGAAAGGGAGCCAGTTAAAGAGTCAGAAAGGTATAGGTTTGAGCATATCTCCATTGATAATGTTTGTCCTTCATTCTTGAAAAAGACCATGACATCAGGGAGGTGATGCCATGGCAAGTACATATACCGGATTTTGAGTGAGGGCTTGCTGTTCTGAGTCACCAGTCTCACTTTCTCCTCCAGAACTATCTGGATCTAGTGGTCAGGTAAGAATCAGGATGACTGGAGATAGTCCTAGATGCAAGGCAATCAATTTTAATTGACTTGCCCAAGGTCACAGAGTTGTGAGTATTAAGTGTCTGAGACTGGATTTGATTTGTCATTCTGACTCCAAGCCTAGTGCTCTATCCACTGCACCATGTAGCACCATCTAGTATCAATGGGTTTTTAATATTGATAGAACATGTCCTTTTTAATTACCTCTCAATTCTTTCTCCAGAGTAAAGTAGATATAAAGCCTAAGAAAATATTAATTAGGAAATGATGCACACTGTTGTTATGTGATTCAATTCCTACAATGTTATCTTGACTTGAAAGTAAATAACATATTTTTAATGTCTCCAGGCAAATCACTAAGACTATATTTTAGAATATATGATCAGATATATCAATGGAGGGAGTTTTCTCACCAAAAGGTGAGGATGAAATTGCAAATCCAGTTTTAAAACAAACAGTTAAACATCCAAAGGTAGGTGGGGATTAGATTGTTATAAACCTTAAGTGCCAAAATTAAAAATTCCATATCTTATCCTGGAGGGACAAAGGGAAGACCACTGAACATTTTTTTTGAGAGAAGACAGTTGACATTGTTAAGTATGTTTTATATATGTAAGTTTCATAAGTGAATAGAGAATGGATTGGAGAAGGAAAATGATTGTAGGCAAGGATACCAAGAAGGATTCTATTTCAATACCTCTGGTGAAAAATTATAACTGTCTGACCTTTGATAGAAACTGTGTGTAAATACATAAGGAAGCAAATGACAGAGATGTAGAGGTAGTATAAACAACATTTGGTAGTTAACTATATAAGGAAATCAAGGAAGGGAGAGATATTTAGAGTGACACCAAGGTAACAAATGTGAATAAATGGAATGACAGTGGTACCATCAACAAAAATGGAATACTTTTTTGGAATAAAGATGAGTTTTCAATATAACATATGGAATTATTTTTGAATATGTTGAATTTGAAATATCTATTGGCACTTAAATTAAATAATAGAATTATGTAATTTTAATTCATGAGATCTGATTCTTAAATTTTCAGTTCAAGTATTTATACCTTGGAAACTGTCCAATCTGGACTTGACTTCTGATTTTGTTGATTGTCTAGACATAGAAATTGCTAAAGAAAAGTAAATAATGAGCTTTAAAATGGATTCCATATATATTTTCCCCACAGAGAGCCAATCATTAAACATTTAACAGCACATCCCTGCCTAAAGGACAGTATTATCAGTGAAATGATATTTAGGAAAGAGATGACATCTAAAGATTGTGATATTGTAATTATCTTTAAGGATATGACCTTTTAACCTAGTAACAATTGAAAGAATGTTTCAGAGGAATTGAGTTCAATTTCCAGCCCTGCCTTTCATTAGTGTGATGGTATGCAAGTAACTTATGGGGAAAAGGAAACTTCTGAGAGATGACTTCCATATTCTCAGTCAAGTAGGAAGCAAGTTCTATTGAAATGGAAGGGAGAGAATAAAGTATAAGAAATATGAAGAGAGAAGATTTGAAAGATTTACTATAGAGAGTATGGTATTTAATCAAGAAAGAATTAAATAGATTGTCATGCAGCAGTGAAAATACATTGGATATTAGAAAACATAATATGTAGTGAGGGAATTAGTAGCACATGAGCATGAAGAGAGATGTAGATAATAAAAGTGATACAAAATTGAACTTTACTAAGGAATAACTACAGATAGAATCAGTGGGACAAAGTCTTTAAGAGTAGCTAATAAACTTTGCATAAACTATGACTAAGTTAATTATAATATATTTGAATTATATTATGAATAGAGAGAGATTAAAATAGCAGATGCAAAAAATAGGGAGGAGGTTAAGGAAACAGAAGTAGTTATGAGAAAGACCAATAATAGATTTAAGAAGAATTAGATGGAAAAGATTATCAGATAGAGGGCTGTGGTCAGAGAAAGGAAATTCATTGTTCTTAGCAAAATCAAGGATATGGGTATAGATGAGGCAGAGGAAAAAAGGTCATGAGAATTGATGAGCTTGATATACTGAGAGATCAAAGGGCTTGAATGGACTTCAGCATGTATGTTGCAATCTTCAGGTAGACAAGCAGATACTAAAGTAGAGAGGGATCCTGAAAAAGGTACTAAAACTCTAAATAAAGAAGAGAGATCTAGAAGATAGATTACTACAATATATGGATGGATTAGTTGGGTAAAAGTTGTATTTCATGAAAATATAAAGGAAGGGAGAGTGTTGAGTAATAGCATCAAAGGGGTAATTGGAAAATATTATGTTAAGAATTTGTCTACTCCTCTGAATCAAAGGTCATAAAGGACTGTACACCTAATACTGGAGATTCAGATTGCTGTTATTGTAAAATGAAAAGAGTATGAAATAAAGACACTTAAAATGAAGTAGATATTGACAACAGAATAAAGATTTCAGAAGTCACAATGAGAAAATGATATTAAAAAATGGAGTAAGAGATAGAACTGAGGTGCATAAAAACAAGAGAGAGGAGAAGAGGATTTTCATTTCAAATGATAATCACTCTAAAGCATGGTATAAAGAAATAAGAATTGAGAATTTCCTTGTCAAAAGGATAGGGATAGAGAATGACCAGTTGATAAAGAACATCTAAGACCTGTCAATAACTGACCACAGGATCAATATTTAAAAAAAAATGAAATCCACAAGGACCAGGATGTCTTATAGTTTTAAAACTCTTATTCAGAAGGAAAAAAAATAAGAAGGCAGTTCATTTCTTGAGTATAAACTAAATCATCTTCTATACCCATATCAGAGCCTCATCCTTAAATAATGTGTTAAATAATTTGAAGAACTGAAAATGTATAAGGTTATATAAATCCTGTTGTTCTCAAGAAAGTTATTTTTGGAATTCATGGTTTTCAGAGAAAGATGAATAAACATTTAAATTTAAACTGAAGTACTTTAACAAAAATTTCATCTCCTTAGCCCCAATTCTTTTAAAACCTGCTGAGTCTTGCTGAGTGTTTTGTTTTATATTTGGAATTGAAGGCAAGAAAAGTATTGCAACTTTAGATAGGACCCCAAGAAAGATTTGTTCTTATTTGTTCAGGGCCTGCTTAGATAACTTTAATGTTTTGTACATCAAATTAGATAAAATTTTTCAGATGTTAACTCAAGAGGGGGGGTTTTGAATCATTTTTTTTTTTTACTTTGGGTCTGAATGTGGACACACATAGTGATAGAAATGAGTGCAATCCTTCATTGACTGCTTACGGTAGAAGAATATATGAACCTGTTCTACATGGAGGAAAGCATGACTCACTTTTTGCTTGCTGAAATTAAAAAAAATTATCACATGAAATAATACATAATAAGTGTCATATGGGGGTGAAGAGATAACATTTATCATAATTTAATCTTAGGACCACCTTATGAAAATTCTGCAGTGTGACTTTATCTGTTATAAGGTGGTTAATGTTGCTGCAAAGGACACATGATACTATAAATTATGCCTAAATTGCAACACATTTTTGCATTTATTTAAATGTGAACAGGGTCACATAATCTAAATATTCCCCATTCTTGGCATCATCATCAGTAAATGATGCCTTTATAAAGCAATGGCCAAAACAATATGTATATCATTTATAACCTCTGTGCAAGATAGAAAAGAATACTTTGCCAGTCAGCTCTTATTTCACAGTTGGGATTAATAACTCCCTATGAGATACTGTGATCTAAATAATGAACTATCTTGGCATTAGTGAGCATTTTTCAAAACTACAGATATCTTGAACTTGAAAGTACAGATAACCCCACCTTTAAAACTCATATTTTTTAAGGTCCCAGGAATTTCAATCTGTAGAATAATGCCTCATTGTTAATTCTGCTTTACAAATGTTTTATCTTAGTAAACTACTATTGAGAAGAATATATAGAAAAGCATACCTGAAAATTTACCCCCAAATAGACTTCCACAATACTTCATTTTGGAAAATCAGATTATAATACAGTCTCAAAATATCTCCTACAAAATACCATCAAATTTTCCATTATGTTATCATCCCCCCAAAACATACACCCCCAAAATTAGAGTAGTGCACTATCACCTCCAGGAATAAAAAGAAGAATCGTGTTTGCTATTCGAAAACATAAACCACCTCTCCCTTTCTTGTTAGTCCTCTTACAACTAAAAACTCTCATCTCCTCTCAGTTTACACTGTAAACCAGTAACACTGGACATCTTGTTATTCCTTGAACAAGATTATAGAAAAATTATTTATGCATACACTATATATTATATGACCATATGATCCATATTTATATACATATATCTTTCTGTTAAGTCCTCTAGATATACCAGAAATAGATTAATGAAACTAACAAATTTTAGGAGGGGATGAAATCCTTTCAGATATTACATACATTTTTTTCTCAATTAATAAGTTAATGTAGGTATAGATGAATTTAATTTCATTTGTTGGTAAGAAATCATAGAGGGGCAGGTAGGTGACTCCCTGGAGTCAGAAGGACCTGAGTTCAAATCTGACCTAAGACACTTTTTAAAAACATATTTATTTATTTATTTATTTATTCGTTAGTTTGCTTATTTTATTTATTTTTATCCCTATGCATATGTATATTTTTAAGTTACATAATTTCCCTCCATGCTCCCTCCCCACTCCCCTCTCCTCAGCAGCAGTCAGGTTAGTATTGTACATACATATTTTTGATAAACATGTTTACAAATTAGTTGTTTTCAGTATGAGGAATTAGGATTAAGGGAAAGGGATACATGAGAGATAATTTTTATGGTGTTTATCAGATTCTGAAGTGGTTTTTTTTGTTATTTTGTGTGCTTTTGTTTCATTTTGTCTTTCCTTCCTCTGGATGGGGATAACATTTTCCATAGTCAGTCTAAAACAGTTGTCCTAAGTCTCTGAACTGCTGTGAATAGTTGCTTCCATCAAGGTTGCTCATCTCATAATGTTGTTGTTAATTGTGCTCTTGATTGAGCCTCAGACACTTAATACTTAGTTAGCTGCGTGACCTTGGGCAAGTCACGTAACTCCATTGCCTTGCAAAAAAAAAAAAGAAAAGAAATCATAGAGAGGCTGGTCCAGAGTACAGTAACCATTACATAAACAAAGATTATTCTTATAAAAGTCTCTTAATGGCAGGAACTATTTTCTTTTGTATGCCTAGACCTTGAATAAAGAAGATACTTAATAACGATTTTCTAAATTTCATTTTCATTTCATTCTCTTCCGTTTGTAGTTATTTTTTGCCAAGCAATTCTAAAGCACTTGGCATTACAATAATGAACAAACAGGGTCTGAAAATCTAGAAGATCTGAATTTAGATTTGACTTCAGGCAATGACTGCCTGACCCAAGTTATTTTGGCAAGGGATTTCACCTCTGTTTGTCCCAGTTTCCTTAAATGTAAAGTTGTGTTAGTAATAGCACCTACCTAACAGGGTTTTTGTAAGGATCAAATCAGATAATATTCAAAAAAATACTTAGCATATAGTGCCAGCATATAAATGTTTATTCCTTCCCCCTTCCCTTTTCTACCAATTTCTTATATGATTTTGATATGGAATTACTTTGAGACATTAACTCAACCATTGTTGCTGTTGCTCAGTTGTCTGACTTATTGTCTCTTGTCTGACTCTTCTTAACCTGTTTGAGGTTTTCTTGGCAGAGACAACAGAATGACATGACATTTCTCCAACTCCTATTACAGATGAAGTTCTGAGGCATACAGTTTAAGTGACTTGCCCAGAATCACACAGCTATATTTAATTGTTTAAGATTAGATATTAATTCAGAAAGATTGATCTTCTTGACTTTAGAACCAGCACTCTATTGTCTGTGCCACTAAATTCCCCATAGCCATCCATTAGTACTTGCATTTTATTTAACAATATCTAAAGTTGTAGAACCAAGAAAAGAATGTATACATCAACAACATTGTGAGATGAACATTGATAGAAGCATCTCAGCTCTGCAGTTCAGAGGGCTAGGACAACTGTATTAAATTGGCTATGGACAAACACACACACACAAACACACACACACACACACACACACACACACCTTCAGAATTCAGATAAAATTATCACTTTCCCTTAATCCTAATTCCTCATACTCCAAATAACTAATCTGTAAATATGTTTATCAAAATTTTATAATGCTAATCCAAATGTATGCCACTGAGAGTAGGGTTATGGAAAGGGAGGATGGAAGGAAATTTTATAAGTTAAAAATATACTTATGTATGTGGATGTAAATAAATAAATAAATCTATAAAAAGAATATTTAAAGTTTAAGACATTTAATACTTACTTAGCTATGTAATCTTGGACAAGTCACAACACCACTGCAAAAAACAAAAACAAAAACTTAGACATTGCTCAGTCTAACTTAAAATGATGCCTTAGCATAAAAAGTACTTTAAAAAAGAATATTTAAAGTTTAGAAATCTTTGAAGATCCATTTACTAATACTGAATTTTAATGAAATATATTAGAACAAAGAAATATATAAGAAAATAAGATTAGTGGTATTCAGGCGACTACAAATTCATAGAGGTGAAAAGAACTATAAACATTTAGCCCAATATCCTCAATTTACAGATGAGAACAATGAGACTTAGAGAAATTAAAAGATGGTCACATCACTAGTTAACATCAGCATTAGGAAAAGAATTCAAGTTTTTTTACCCTTACTGCACAGAACATAAAAATAACATCATCCTACTTTACTTACTCCGAGGTCAGTCCCTGATGGTGCATTTTGATACTGATATATTAAAACAAAATGTGTTAGATGACATCCATTGAGGACAGATGAAAATTTTCATATTTTAGATGAAATAGTTTAAAGAACTATTTTTCTCTAAAGGTAGTAAACATATTGCAGAATAAGGGAATATTATTATTATAGTCACACAGCTATAGTTAAGTGCTTAAGACCAGATATTAATTCAGGAAGATTGATCTCATAGGCACACAGCCATTTCAAGAATGAAGATTAATACAATCTTTACATATATATAACACAATATAATTAATACAAATACAGCATGTTTAGTGATATTATACTTCCAGTTCTTTTGCTATTCCTTCCTGTGCTATTCCTTATGCTGCTTTTAGGGAAAAAGAACATACCTACCACAGTTATAAGGAAATTTTAAAAAGAGAATGAGAGAGAAGCCTTATTATCAGAACAATAGTATGAATAATGCATTATTATATTACTAAAGTTGTTCCATTATACACCAATAACCTAGTCTAGAATTGTAAAGTATTTATATATTTCTATTTGTTGGATAAGAATAATTCATTAGTACAGAAACATTTATTTGGAACAATCCATTGGTACTTAATAATTATATACTTATTAGATTCATTGGTTCACAATTTCCTGGTATACTTCTTTCATCTTTAGTTGTCAGCTGATTATTGTTTTGTTTTCTTAGCAATTTTTATGATGGTATATATGGTCAGTTGCATTATTTTCTTATCAATGTCTTCACAAAACTCCAGTATTTTAGAAGAAGGAAAGGGTGATAAGATAAAAATAACACAATATGACATAGAACAATAGCATTATACCTAAAGATAGAAAAAGGTCATATTATTTAAATCAAATCGCTTCTTTTAATTCAGGAGAAAAAAGAAATTGAGAGAAAAAAGGGAGAAATGAAGGGAAAGATGGAGGTAAGGGAAGGAAAGAGAGAGGAAAGCGAATGAACTGTACAACATTTGACAATAATTAGGTCATGGTTCTAGGAACTAAATTCCTCCAAATGTACCATTTGAAATTAATTTCATGTATCTAATGCAGAGATTATTTCAGTAGAAAATTGGAAGTTAGTTTGCATACAAAATTTCTTCCATACATGAATTCATAATTATATTCATGTGGGTATTTTTTTCTTTTCAAGGCAATTACAGCTCCTTTCCTTAACAGAATGTCTTCATGGATTACTTGGTTTTAAAAACAAAAATATTTCTCTTTGAGGTCTACCTTCTCATGATGAGGTTCTAAGTGTTTTGGGTACACAAGATGCTATTGTGTCTATATTTGAAGTCTTTTCTGACTTGGTATGACAATCCAGCACTTATGTCTTTATTTAGCAATAGCAAATACTATAGAAGGAGAATTTTAGTTGAAATTGCATATTAATATATTAAATAAAAGTCAGATATCATTAGTTCTTTAGGCCTTAATCCAAATGTACATTGGGATACTATTTGCCATGGTGTATCACATTAAACAAGTAATGAGTTAGAGGAATAAAACTTGAAAACAGTTGGGTTTTCTTGATTTCTTTCCTAGATTTTTAATTCTAATAAAAGTGATCCATTTGTTTTGAGTTTCTTTGCAAATGAAAACTAAAATTTTAGTTCCCAGCATTATACCTGGGCAAAGGAAGTATGGATAATTGAATTAACCATGAATTACATCTTCATAGTCAGGATAATTGATTTTTTGTTTTGTTCATAGGTATTTGAACTCTTTTGACTGATTAATAGCCTCATTTAGGATGCTATCCGGAACTGGATTAAATCATTTCAATGTCAGATCTAAATAGAAATATATGGATAATTTTATCTCATAGAGAAAGTAAATTTCTTCCATTTGAACTTTTGACAATACCAAACTTCTATGGCAAACGTGTCTTCCTATTTCTGACTTGCTTAATATTGATAATGAGATAATATTCAATCAAAGTTTCTCTAAAGGTACATCTTTCAATGACTTTATAACTGATATATTCATAGAAACTTGTAAGAGCAGTTCCTTGAAAGTGGTATTTTAATATTTTAATCAATGAGATTTTTTTAGTAGTTAACAGAGGTATATATATATATATATGTATATGTATATACATATATATATATATATATGTATTTCTCTGCACACTAGGTTTAAAGTCTTATGAAGAATATAATTTATAAGGCCTGTTTTTATTTCCATATCTTCATCAAGTAGGCCAGAAATATATGTGTAGCCAATCTCTTACATATAAATATGTATTTACACCCTTAACATTTTTAGGTTTCAAGCTTTTTAGTTTTCAGCATTCACTTTTTGTAAGAGTTTGAGTTCCACATATTTATCACTCTCCCTCTCATTCCCCCTCCTATTGACAATGAGTAATCTGTTATAGGTCAAAGATGTATAACTATATTAAATATTTTTACATATTAGTCATGTGAAAAAAAGTCTCAGAATAAAAATGAAAACATGAAAGAGGGGAAAAAACATAAAGCATAAAATAAATTTTTAAAATGGAAGCTAGAAAGCTTTGTGCAGCATTTAAACTTTCTAGATCCTTCTCTGAATATGGTTGATATGGTTATTACAAGTCCTTTAGAACTGTCTTTGATCATTGTACCACTGTGGAGATCTAAGTCTATCAGAGTTGATTATCACACATTATGGCTGTTAATGTGCACAGTGTTCTCATAGTTCTGCTCACTTCAGTTAGTATCAGTTCAGATAAATCTTTCCAGGCTTTTCTGAAGTTTGATGGTTGATTATTTCAAACAAAATTTTTGTAATCCATTATATTCCTATTCCACAATTTGTTCAATCATTCCCCAATTGATGGACATCCCTTCAAGTTTCAATTCTTTGCCACTAGGAAAAGAACTGCTATAAATATTTTTTGCACATATAGGTATTTCCTGCTTTTTAATTATATCTTTGGGAGACAGACCTAGTAGCCATGTTGCTGGATCAAAGGTAATACAGTTCCAAATTACACTCCATAAGAATTGGATCAGTTCACAACTCTACCAATAATGCATTTTTCCCACATCCCATCCAATACTGATTATTTTTGTCTTATTGATCTATTTCATAGATATATGGTAATGCCTCAAATGTTATTTTAATTTTTATTTCTATATTCAATAATGAGTTAAAGTACTTTTCATATGAATAGAGATAATTTAATTTCACCATCTGAGAATTGCTTGCACATATTGTTTAACCATTTATCAATTAGGGAATGAGTTGTATATTTATAAATTTAATTCATTTCTCTACATATTTTAGGAAAACTCCTTTATCAGAAATACTAGCTGTAAAAATTGTTTTACAATCTTGGTTATATTAGTTTTATTTGTGTAAAATTTCTAAAATTTAATGCAATTAAAATTATCCATTGTGTATTTTAATGTTTTTTATCCTTTGTTTAGTCATCAACTCCTGTCCTCTCCATAGATCTGACAGACAACCCATTCTTTATTCTCCTAATTGGTTTAAAATATCACTTTATGTCTAAATCCTGTACCAATTTTGACCTTATTTTGATAAAGGGTGTGAGATGAGGTTTATACCAAAGTTTTGCAATATAATTTTCAATAGTTTCCAGGCAGTTTTTGTCAAATAGTGGGTTCTTATCCCAGAATTTGAAGTCTTTGGCATTAACAAATAGTAGATTACTGTAGACACTTACCACTGTTTCCTCTGTACCTAATTCATTCCACTGATCCATCTATTTCTTAGTCAATATCAAATAGGTTTGGTGACTACTGCTTTATGTGATTTCAGAAACAGTAGAGTTAGTGCCAGCATCCTTTACATTTTTTATTAACTCCTTTGATATTTTAAACTGCTTCTCCTTCAGATGGATTTGTTACTATTTTTCCTAGTACTATAAAATAATTATTTGGTAGTTTCATATGGCTTAGAAAAAAAATTAATTTAGGAAAAATGTTATTTTATTCAAATATGTAGAATTGATATTTTTCCAATTAGTTAGATCTTATTTCATTTGTGTGAAAAGTGGTTTGTATTTGTTTATATACAGTTTCTGGTTTCATTTTGGGAAGTAGAGTCCCCAGCATTTTTTACTCTCTGCAGTTATTTTTAATGGAATTTCTCTTTCTATCTCTTACTCTTGAGTTTTGTTGTTCATATATAGGAATTCTGATGATTCATGAGGATTTATTTTCTATCCTGCTACTTTGCTAAAGTTATTAATTGCTTCAAATAGTTTTTTTTTAATTTTATCTTCTAGGATTCTCTATGAATAGCATCATCATACCATTTGCTAAGAGTGCAAGTTCTGTTTCCTCATTACCTATGCCAATTCCTTCAATTCTCTTTTTCTTCTCTTACTAAAGAGAAGATTGAATATTGAATAATAGAGTGATAATCTTTGTTTCATTCATGAGCTTATTGTGAATGCTTCTAGCTTATTCCCAGCAAATATAATGCTTGCTGATGATTTTAGATAGATACTGCTTATCATTTTAAGAAAAACTCCACGTATTCTTGTGCTCTCTAGTCTTTTTAATAGGAATGAGTACTGCATTTTTTCAAAAGTTTTAAAGCATCTATTAAAATAATTATGATTTATGATAGATTTGCTATTGATTTGTTCAATTATGCTGATGTTCCCCTTATATTTAAACCAACCTTGAGTACTTGGCAAAAATTCTACCTGATCATTGTGGTACTTAATTGGAAATTTTTAATTTGTTCTTTTTTCTAGCTTTTTTGGCTGTACAATTCATAGATCAATTCCTACTGAAACTCTCAACAAGCATTATATGCAATGGGCATAAGCTAGAAGCATTCCCAATGAGATTAGGGGTGAAACACAGATGCCCATTATCACCACTACTGTTCAATATAGTATTAGAAATGTTAGCTTTAGCAATAAGAGAAGAAAAACAGATTAACGGAATTAGAATTGGGAAGGAAGAAACAGAACTCTCACTCTTTGCAGATGACATGATGATATACATAGAGAATACCAAAAAAATCATCTAAAAAACTACTAGAAATGAATAGCAACTTTAGCAAAGGGCTAGAAAGAGAAATCTCATTCAAAGTATCCTCACACAATACAAAATACCTGCCAAGGCAGACTCAAAAACTTTTGGAAAACAATTACAAAACACTTATTCCACAAATAAAATTAGATTTAAATAACTGCGAAAATATCAACTGCTCATGGATAGGTCGAGCTAATGTAATAAAATGACAGTTCTTCCAAAATAAACTGCTTGTTTAGTGCCCTACGAATCAAAATTCCAAAAAATTACTTTAATGAGTTGGAAAAATTGTAAGTAAATTCATATGGAGAAATAAAAAGTCAAAAATTTATAGGGATTCAATGAAAAACAGTGCAAAAGAAGATGGCTTAGCCTTACCAGATCTAAAATTGTATTATAAAGCATCAGTCATCAAAACTGTCTGGTGTTGCCTAATAAATGGAGTGGTGGATCATTGGATTAGACTAGGTGCAATAGCAGGAAATAATTATAGTAATCTGCTGTTTGATAAACCCAAAAAGTCTAGCTATTGGGATAAAAAAGTCTCTCTTCAATCAAAAAACTGTTGGGAAAATTGGAAGTTAGTATGACAGAAACTTGGATTAGACCAACACTTCACACCCTATAACAAGATAAGATCCAAATGTATACAGGATTTAGACATAAAAAAACAATATTTTAAGCAAACTAGAAGATCAAGGAGTAGTTTACTTGTCAGATCTACGGAAGGGAATGTATTTTATGACCAAGGAAGAGATGGAGAACATCATTAAAAACAAACTAGATAATTTTGGTTAAAATAAATTAAAAAGCTTTTGCACAGACAAAAGCACTGTAACCAAGATCAAAAGAATGTAGTAAATTGGGAAACAATTTTTACAACTAATCTTTCTGACAGAGGAATAATTTCTAAAATATACAGAGAACTGAGTCAAATTTTCAAGAACACAAACTATTCCCTAATTGACAAATGGTCAAAAGATATGCAAAGGCGATTTACAGATGAGGAAATCAAAGTGATCCATAGCCATATGAAAAATTGCTCTAGATTATTGCTTATTAGAGAAATGCAAATTCATGCATCTCTGAGTTACCACCTCACTCCTCTCAGACTAACCATTATGACCAGAAAGGAAAATAACAAATGTTGGAAGGGATGTGGGAAATCTGGGACACTAATACATTGGTGGTGGAACTGTGAACTCATCCAACCTTTCTGGAGAGCAATTTGGAATTATGCCTAAAGGGCAACAAAAATGTGCATACTCTTTGATCCAGTAATACCTGAAGAGATGATGAAAAGGGGTAAAAACAGCACTTGTACAAAAATATTCATAGCAGCCCTGTTTGTGGTAGTAAAGAATTGGAAATTGAGTGAATGTCCTTCAATTCGGGAATGGCTTAGCAATCTGTGGTATATGTATGTCATGGAACACTATTGTTCTATTAGAAACCAGGAGGAATGGGAATTCAGAGAAGCCTGGAAGGATTTGCATGAACTGATGCTGAGCAGGATGAACACAACCAGAAAAATATTGTACACCCTAACAGCAACATGGGGGTGATGACCAACTTTAATGGACTTGCTCATTCCATCAGTTCAACAGTCAGTGACAATTTTGGGCTATCTTCTGTGGAGAATGCCATCTGTATCCAGAGAAAGAATTGTGGAGTTTTAACAAAGACCAAAGACTATTACCTTCAATTTATGGGGGGGGGAATGTGATCTTATTATGTAATTTTGCTATCTCTTATATTTTATTTTTCTTCCTTAAGTCTTTGATTTCACTCTCATCACAATCAACTCAGATCAATGCATACCATGGCAACAATGTAAAGACTAACAGACAGTGTTCTGTGGGGGGGGATGGGGGAGGGTAGCAAGAATAGGGGAAAAATTATAAAATTCAAAATAAATAAAATCTTTCTTTAAAAATGTATCAGATTAAGTCACAGCCTTGGTTCACTCCTTTAATGACTAAGAAAGTCTAAGAACATTATTCATCATCCAGACTCTGGGCAAATATGACATCATGAAGTTAGCATATAGTGCTAATGAATTCTAGGCAACCAAATTTTGACATAATTTTTCATAAGCCTCTATAACTTCTTTTTAAATTAATTATTTTTTATTTTTATGACCCATATGCACATGTATATTTTTAAGTTACAAAATATCCTTCCACCCTCCCTTCCTACTCCCCTCCCCTCAGCACTGAACAGTCAGGTTAGCATTATACCTACATATTTTTGATAGACATGTTTACAGATTGGTCATTCTCAGTAAGAGGAATTAGGATTGAGGGAAAGAGCTATATAAGACATCATTTTTGTAAAGTGTTCATCAGATTCTGAAGGGTTGGGTTATTGTTTTGTCTTGTTTTTCTTCCTCTGGACTGGGATAACATTATCCAAAGTCAGTTTAAAACTGGTGAGAGGAGCTGCTTCCATCAAGGTTCATCATGTCTCAATGTTGTTGTCAGTGTGTACATCGTTCTCTTGAACCTGTTCTCTTCACTCAGCATCAGATCCCTTAAGTCATTCTTTGCATGTCTAAAGTCTGACCATTTATGGTTTCTTATAGAACAATAATATTCCATAGTATTCATGTACCATTAATTGTTTAGTCACTCCCCAATTTATGGGCATCCCCTCAATTTTCATTTCTTTGACACTACAAAAAGAGTTGCTATGAATATTTTGGAACATGTGGGACTTTTACCACTTTTTTATGATTTCATCTGGATATAAATAGGTCTAGAAGTGGAGTTGCTGGGTCAATGGAAATGATCATTTTTATTGCTTTTTGGGCATAGTTCCATATTGCTTTCTAGAATGATTCGATCCATTCAAAACACCACCAGCAATGCATCAGTGTCCCAGTCCTCCCACAAACTCTCCAACATGAATCATTTTCCTCTTTATCTCATCTGTGTTGCTCCTGGATTTTCTTCTGGAGTTGGCAGATAGAAAACATCATGTTGACTGTCTCTCAGTCCTTTCTAAAACCACACTGATTCTCAGATAGATGATCATCTTCCAGATCAAGGACCAGACTAGTAAAGAAGATGTTAAAAAGAGTTTTATCAGCAATAGAGTCTATGATTGTCCTGCACATCTGTTGCCTTTACCTTTATAAAGATAGACAATGGAGACATTCTTAAACTCAAGGGGAAATAACTTCCTCTTTCCATTTAATTTGGAAAAATTCAGTCAGCTTTTGTAGGAACAATAGACCCCCCACCCTTTATATCTCAACTGGAATAGAATCAGCACTAGGTATTTGGCCTCAGGAGCAAAGCCAGATGGCATTCAAAACCTTAAGTAGGAAATATGATGAACAGTCATTGACTTCAGCACTGACTGATGATGGTCTGTTTAGAATACTGTGGAAGTATTTAGCTCATATCTCTAGGATCCTGTTTCTATCACTAATCAGAGTAGTTGAGATGTATCATATTTCTCTTACCCATATAATCACTTCTGGGCATCATAAAAGCATTTCAGATTGTTACTATCAGCAGAAAATTGAATTTCATTTTACTGAGCCAAGAAACCTACATCTTTCTAAACTTCACTTGTATTTACTTTTGATGGAATTGCTTGCTGTATCCAAAGAGATGGATGATCTGTTTTTAGCAGTTTCTATACTTCCTCATCATTTTTATCAAGCTAATCTTTATATTTATATTTATATTTATGAATGTTCTGACCTGGATGAGTAAATAAAATGCAGTACACTAAATCTTTAAAAGTTGCACACTTCTTTTTGGCTCCACTGTTGTCAACTTTCCTTCCAAGTTGAACAACAAGTTTCCCATTCAGAGAAGTGTTGACATTAATTCTTCCGATAGTCATTTTGCTTTTCATATAGGGACTATTACTGAGATCAGGATGCTAAATAACCAATTGATATTTTGCTTTGCCTAAAACTCACTGTAGAATCATAAGGTTAAAAGTGAGAAACTAGCCATACTTCCTTGTTCTTTCTACTTTAAGATCATTTTGATATAGAGCTTAAAACATCCTTAGGAAACACCTAACTCTCATATTCATGGAAGATGAAAATAAGACTCATATATACTATTCAAGTTCACATAGATAGGATCAGAGTTTAGATTTTATCCTGGATCAGCTGGTTTCCAATGCTCCTACACTATCATTCACAAGGTAGTTGAATGGCTTTAGAAGATGGGATCAGAAGAATCAATGTTTGAACTGGAAAAACATTGAGATCCTACTTACTTGTCTTACTCATTTTACTGATAAGAAATCTGAAAATCAGTAAAGTAAATCTATCTGCCAAATATCACATAAATAAGAAGTATCAAGCCAAGATTTTGATTTCAATCCAATGTCCTGTCATTTCATCAATCTACCTCTAATCTATTTATTGAAGATCTTGAAACATTGTGATTGTACAATATCCAATTTCTGCAGTTTAATGATCCTCTTAGCTCTGCTCCTAAATAACTATCTCTGTAAAATAGAGAAGGGAGGAAGGTATACTGATTCAGAAGGTCCCTTCTATATTTCATACTCTATGATTTTAAAGCCAAACTTACAATGCAAAGTTATATGTAAGGAATTAGTACAAGTTAGTAATTGCTTCTTACAAAGAGAGCATAATAAGTTCTCAATAGCTTGGATATCTGTTGTGACTCAACTAAACTGAACTTTTTAAATGGTGATCATATCCCTCAGGTAGATTTTGTGGGGTTTTTTCTTTTCAAAAAATCTTTCCTAGAGACTCTTTTTACTTTAAGCAAAACAAACAAAATAAAACACACCCACACAAACATGAAAGTAATCACAGAGCATGTGCATTCTCTACCTTTCTAGACCAGAATTAAGGACATTAAAAATTGCTGTTTGTATGAAAGACTTTGTTTTCAGAAATGTTTTCAGAAATGAAAGCTGAAATAGCCCCTAGAATTCTTTTAACACTGGAATTTTATGATCTTTGAAATATCTGTTCTGTGCATAGTACAATTTTGAGAAGATTAGGAAATCAATTCTTATGAAATTTGAAGGAAAAAAGAAATTCTTAATAAAAACCATAAAACTTATTACCACCAAGAAAAGGCAGCTGAGAAGATCCCTGGACCTTAGCTTCCTTTTCTATAGATGACAAAATTACTGCTGAAGTCAGAAAAATTCTAAATCTAGACTTAAGAGAGAAGTTTCCATTCTGTATGTAGATCTCATCTCATTTTAATTACATATAAGTAACAGTTAATAGTTATACCTACTATGTGCCAGGAGCTCTGCTAAACTCTTTGGAAATATAATCTAATTTGATCCTACCACAACTCTGGAAAAGAGGTGTGCTTATCAGTTTACAAATGAGGAAATTGTGACATAGATTTAATGATTTTTTTCCCAGCATCACATGATTAGTATCTCAGGTCCAATGTGATACAAGATATTCTTGACTCTAAGTTCAGAGTTCTAACATTGTGCCAGTAAGGAATGTTTATGACAGTGAAAATAATAGGAAATATTTGGGTGTAGAATGAGTATGCCTGGAAATATTTTCTTAAAAGCCAGTCTTAAAGCTCAGGTTACTCAGTGTTTATGATCCCATTAGTAATAATAGTAATAATATTAATTTCCATTTACACAGTGCTTTACACTTTTTAAAACATTTTGTATATATCTTTGAATTCTCAATAACTCTGCAAAATGGTTAATGGATTATCATCTCTATTTTGATTCTGAGGAAACCAGGTCAGAGAGGCTGAGCAACTTCTGTTCATTCACCTGCTGCTTAAATGTGGAGCATCTACCTCAAGGTTCACAGTTGCCTGAGGGAAACAGATGTTCAGAAGCTGCCTAGCATCTGCTCCATTCAGTTCTATTGTCAAGTAAACTTTAAAGCCTCCAGTAGTGGTTTGTCTCCTGGAAATTGTTGGTGCTGGTATGTTTATTTCTTCCTCAAATTAATCTCTGGTATTGTCTGGTTTTGCTCTGCTTCCTCAGATAGCCTCCAGGTCAGTCCTAAGTTATTGAAATACTAGAGCTCTCTTTTCCCACTTTCAAAAAGAAACAAGACATTTGCAAAAATACTAGGTAAAAATATATGGCATTTACTCAGTCAGGGACTGGCAATAGACTACCTACTCCTCTAGGATCACAACAGCATAATATAAATCAATTGTTTCCTTGATTCTGAATCCCAAGGTTGTCTTGGAATTTGTTATGAATTATATTTTTTTGCTTGAAGTTGGTCATACTGTATCTCTAGTTTAAAATATTCCTGAGGAGTTAGGTGCAATGTCTGAAAATGTCTACAGTATCTAGCTTACTTTAGGATCTACATTTTAGAGTTCAAAATTTATCTGAATTATCTTAACCTTTTGAGCCATATTTCCACTTCCATGGATAAGGATCATAAACTTAAGAAAGTGATAATACTCTCACAGTTTTCAAAGTCTCTGAAGTGCAGACTGGAACACTGTCAGAACCTTCCAAACCCCCTAGAACTGACAGCAAAAATGGCTGGATTTTAAGCAAATAGAAAATTTTGCTCCAATGATTTCCACGGTTCTATATCCTGAGTTTTATTGTTTAATTTCTATTGGCTTCAAGTATTCTTTTTATTTGCCTTTATTTGTGGTCACTGATTATTTCAGAAATGACTGTAAGATTTTCCCAAGAAAAAGTGACAAAGGAATCTAATCAATTTTTCAAAAAGGACTCTCCTTTCAAAATCAATAGTATTTATTTTACTTAACTTTGTGGATAACAAAGAAGCATGTCTCTCTTTTGCTGTTATTCAGTAGTTTCTGTCTCTTTTCTTATTTGGGGCTTTCTTGGCAAAGGTACTGGGATAGTTTACCATATTCTTCTCCAGCTCATTTTGTATATGAAGAAACTAAGTTAAACAGGGTTGACTTGCCAAGGGTTACAATTTAACTTGAGACCATATTTGAACTCAGATCTTCCTGACTCCAGGCTTGGCACATTACTACTGAGCCATGTCCCTGCCCTATTTTTCCCTTAATTTTGCTTATTATAAATGCGAAGTACTGTGGGATAAGGAAATGATGGGATGAGAATGGGCTCTGGGGAAAAGAAGGAAAGAGAAGCTTTCAAAGATTTGTTTGTTAAGTTTTCTAATGTATTGGAGGTTGTAGAAGGCTCAAATCTCATAATTATAAAGATACTCTATGCCCTATCATTTAATTGCAGGCAACATTTTTTTAAATTTGTCATATAGCTAGAAAGGCTGGATCTTTATATTTGTCCAGATGGAGATAGTCACTCTGCCCTACTGATTCTTTCCTGCTGTTTCTAGAGTACAAATATTCACCTACAACACTGGCATCATGAATTGAATGAGTAAAGGGATTTCTTCCCTTGCCTCTTCCTTTTACATCAGCTCCAAGATTGTTTGTGTGTGTGTGTGTGTGTGTGTGTGTGTGTGTGTGTGTGTGTGTGTGTGTGTCTTTTCTGGTTATTCGTCCTTGGTTTCAGGTGCTGCTAGTGATCCTCACAAGAGTTTGAACCATGATTATCTTTGAACCAATATTCTAGGTAGATGATGTTTTAGTCAGTCAAACTGGAGAGGCCAGGGTGCTCACGACTCAAGACCAAGATGAGAATTTGAACTTGAAAGTTAGGACTTTGCTCTACTGGAACTGAACTAAACTTTGAACCTAATCCTTTCTTCTTTCCTCTCCCCCTCAGATTGAAGTGGTACAGAGAGGCAGATTAAGTTTCCATATGTTTGAGACTAGTTTTGTTTATTTGTGATTATAACTCTTGACAAATCTTTCTTTTAAAAACTCATCTTACTCATAGGAACTGCATTGTAGGAAGTCAGTTCCTACAATTGAGAAAATGCTATTTATGGGGGTTGGAGCCATTAGCAAAGACTCTAAGCATCTTGAACTCCCTTAAAGGTACTAGAGAACCTTGGGGCCAAAAGTGAAATGTTAACATACCTGACAATCAGGCAATATAGATTAGGGTCATCAATGTTAAACACTGATAACATTTTTTTTGTTTAAAATTTAATTTATATTTTTCTGCACTTAAGAAATAAAACAAGTTTTTTTTCCTTCACATAGTAGAGGAGAAAAAAAAGATGATTGTAGCTGAAACTGGAAATCTAGTGTATACAATTTTCTTTTCTTTTAAATATAAAATAAAATTTTCATATAACTTTCTTTTTCCATTTTTCTTCCCTCCATCCCACTCTAGGGATGACAATCATTAGACATAAATATGTACATATGTGCAAATGTATATATGCATGTATGTATATCTAACTATTCTTCCTTCATATGGCCTTTGTAGTTAATTTGGGTATTTATAATAACCAAAATGGCTTACATAAAACACTTTTTGGGGGTTTGGGGGCAGTTTTTGTTTTGTGTCAGATTTGAACTCAGGTCCCCCTGACTCCAGAGCCAGTGTTCTATCCACTATGTCACCTAGCTCCCCCCAAATAAAATATTTCTTATAGAATTTGAATCTTAGATGGATTCCAGATCATACAGTTTTAGTGACAAGAAAATCTTCCCCTTTCCATGACACAATTTAAATTTGTACTATCTGTTTAAAAGAGAAAACATGGTATAATATATATAGAAATAACATATCACAAACTTACAGAATCCTATATTTGGAGGGACCTTAGTGGTCATCTCGTCTACTTCATTCTAAACAGAATCACTACTACAACATAATTAATCAGCAAGCATTTATTAGTACCTACTATGTTCCAGTCACCAAGAGGCATTGGAGATGAAAGGATAAAAATAAATAATCCATGACTTTAAGAAGATTACATTTTATGGGAGAAGTAGCAAAAAGAAACTTACATTCATAACTAGGAAGACCAGCATATACTATTTCTATGAACTTGGGCAAATTATTTAACTTCTAAGTTCTCTTGGCAAATTTCTAAAACATTGCAAAGATGGTGGTAGTAGGGAGCAAGTAGTCATTAAATACATGCTATATGCCAAGCAATATGTTAAGTACTTTGTAAATATCATCATATTTGAGAAATCTTATGAGCAACCGTATTCCTTAGAATGGGATTATAGTCAAGTCCTAAAAGAAAATGCAAATAGATGAATCTTCACACTTGTCAAAGAATAATGCTCTTGTAGGATTCAAAGATAAAAGAGAACTTAGAGACCATGGAATCCAACTCCTTCATCTTACAGATAGGGAAACTGGGGCACAAAGAGGTTAAATGTTTCTCAAGGTTTACCCAATTGCCAAGTGTCTTGAAACAGAATTTAAACTTAGATTTTCCTACCTTCAAATTCAGTCCACCCAGTATATTGCCTCTCATCTTAAAGAAGATGAAATTTGTTGCTTTGTTACCAAGTTGCTTATTGAAATACAAAAAATTATTTCCATTTTTTCCCTCAAATTATGTTGCTCATACAACTCCTGAAGTTGCAATTCTTCAAGCTATTCCTCCTGTTTGAGACTATGCTATGACTCTCTCCAAGGTCCTTTTCTTTTCCCACTATAGTCTCATTTGATGATCTCCAGATACTTATAGGATTCAGTGATCTTCTCTGTCCAGATTACTCTCAAAATCATTTTTCTACTTAACTCTAGCCCCACATCCCCAGTGATTTACTGGACATCTCACACTCTCTCAAGGTATTCACAATCAAATTCACCTACCTTTCACTCTAGTCAAAGACTTACAATTTTTTTCCCATTCATACAAGTCAACATCCCTAGGAGATATCTTGACCTTTTATTATCACCACTCCATCCCATTATTCTAACTAGATGCCAAATCATATAAATCCTACTTAATATTGTCAAAACTTTCACCTTCTCCACAATCCCAAGAAATACCTTAGTTCAGGTTCTCATCAGCTATGCTCTAGACCATTACAACAACCTTCTAATTGATTATATCTGCACACAACTTCTTTCTTTTTCAATTCACCCTCCACCCCTTTGCCAAATTGCTATCCCTTATAATCTGGTCATATCAATCTCCTACTGAAGAAATTTCTCTGGTTTTCCCTTGTATTTTGGATTAATTAACAACTCCTTTCTTCATCATGTAATGTCCTTTACATTCTTGCTACATTTGTTTCCATGTTGATGCCTTTTCAAGCCGTCTCATGGCAAACTAACTTACTGATCCTTCTACCTGACATTTCATCTCCCTCCTCCACATTTTTGCATAGCAAATATTAGGTACTCTAGAATGCTTATTGACTGACTAACTTTCTACAGAATCTCTCCCTATGTATAGAATGCATTTGCAGATCTTTTTCATAATTTGGAAATTATAATTTCTTCAAAGTTCAGTTCAAAAATCCAGATCCATTTTTGGTCCTGCCTTATTAGTTTATTTTCTGTTTTATTGACAGATGCCTTCAAAAGGAGAACATGACATCAAGGTTAATTACCACACTCCTGATATATATTTTTTAACTTGATGAGCCTACAAGCCAAGAATAGAGTTGAGGTTAGAGTTAATGTATCGCTTTTTTTCAGATGATTGTGCACTCAATTTAGTCTCTAATGCTGAAATGCAACAAAGAATTGATTGATATTCTATGATTTATATTAATTTAGGCCTAAAAATCAACACCAGGTAAACAAGTTTCCACCAACCAACACTGTAGCTTCCATATGTAGAAATTGGAAAAACAGCAAATAGAGAAATTTTGCATGCTGTGAATAAGTTCACTTATTTTGGCAGTTTACTTTCCATGGATGTGAACATAGAAGATGTAGTTGATTCATACACTGTCAAAGCTATCACAACATTTGAGAAATTCTGAAAGAATGTGTAGAAGAGAAGATATAATAAGCTGGATACCCATTTGAAGATTCACAAAGCCAATGGGCTTCCCCTATTATTGTATGCCTGTGAAACCTGAACCATCTATAAGCACAAAGCCAGAAAATATAACCACTTCAACTTGATTTGTCTTAGAAAGACTCTGAAGCTATAAGAAACCATAAATGATAAGATTCTAGAGAAGAATGGGTCAACTTGTGGGATCTGATGCTGAGCAAAGGGAGTAGAACCAAGAGAGCAATGTACACATCAACAACACTGTGAGATGAACAACTTTGATGGAAGCAACTCCTCTCAGCAGTCCAAAACACTAAGACAACTGTATCAGACTGACACTGGACCATATTATCCCCATCCAGGGGAAGAAAAATAAGACAAAACAAAACAAAAAAATTAACCCTTCAGAATCTGATGAAGACTTTATAAAAATTATCTTTTATGTATTTCTTTCCCTTCATCTTAATTCCTCATACTGAATATTATTAATCTGTAAACATTTATATCAATATATATGTACATATATGTACAATGCTAATCTGATAGTTCAGCACTGAGGGGAGGGAATTGGGAAGGGAGGGTGGAAGGAAATTTTGTAACTTAAAAATGTACATGTGCATATTGATGAAAATAAATAAATAATTTTTAAAAAGCACTCTGAAGATCACCTAGCAAGTTAATGTACCAAAGGCCATTCTCAGGCTTAACTGAAAAGCATTCAAACTGCTACAAGAGAGGAAAAACTCCAATGGTTTGACCATGTTGTTTGAATGCCAAACATGAAAAGACTCTTTTATAGAGATCTCACACAAGGCAAGTGGCTACATGGAAGTCAGAAGAAGTAATTCAAAGACTTTCAAGGTCTCTCTGAAGAGCTCTGCTTTTACTTGTGAGACATGGGAGATACTGGCACAGAACTCCCCAGCATGCATACTCACATTTAAAAAAGGCACTGGACGTAATAAGCAAAACAGAATTGCCCTAGGTCAAAGGAATTGTGTGAAGTACAGATTTAGCAATACTTCCCTTTCAAATGGTCACACAGACTACTTGTGCCCAACCTGTGGTAGAACCTTCAGAATTTATATTGGTACAGTCATTGGTTCAATGAACAAATTGTACATCAGCCCTGACATTGTGGTGTCATTTTGGTCCTCTCTGAGGACAAAGAACAAACAATACTAATAATGCATTTATTAATATGCTCCAAAATCATATAACAATCATTTGCTATATAGTATGATTCTGAATTTAATTTTTGATGAATATTTTATTTCTCCCAGAAGAATGTAAATTTCTCAAGGGCAGCAACTCTCTCACTTGTGTATATGTAATCCTAGTTCCTGAAACTTATGAGGTTCTTAATTTGGTGGTTGATTGATTGATTAAATAAAGCTTTTGCCAAAAAATCCATATTCCATTACTAGAATGCTTAATGGAACATGCATGGCACTATATTTGCCTCCCCCAACTACAATAGACCAGTATAAGTATCATACCTGGAAACTAAAATGGTTCTCTTATTTGATATCTTTTCTATTATGGGTTGTGAACTACTTCATTCAAAAATCATTTAGCCAAATGTAAATATCAAGATACCTATGCTGTTAGGTCTTACAGTTTCTTAACCTTTACCAAGGATCCATGTAGAATTTAAGGGATTTGGCATTTAGATTGGTGTTTGGTGAAAAGATCAAGAGGAGAACAGCTATATTACTTTTGCAATTTGTTTCCATTTTATTAGCTGACTAAAGATTTTGGAAAAATTAAAAATATATATGTATTAAAAGGTAGTAATAAATGAATGATTTAATTTACTTCATTTTACTTCTAAAATATACTGTACCTCATAGGAAAATATAAGCCCCATTAAATTCAATTGCAAGCCACTTAGCCAAAAAAGATGTGCCTGAGCTTTCAGAGCAATGATATGCTAAAATTAGAAGCATGCACAATGAAAGAGGTTTTCACAAATCTCTGATGAGAAAATATACAATATTTAGAATATTGAAATATTCTACAATTAGCTAACTATAACTGTAGGGATGTAATTAAGATAGAATGATCAGAGATTTGCCCAGGATACACAAATGCTAATGAGTACAAAAATTAAAATTATTTTTATGAAGACTCACATATTAAAAATTTTTAGTTATATTTTGATGAAACTTTTAGTCCATCACCATACAAACTAGTTATCAAGAACAGTTAATACTAAGAAGCTATTAAATGTTGTCCTCCTTTCCCTTTTTTCCTCCCTCCCTCATACCTAGGGAAAGGAGTAAACTCTTTCATGATCTGGGACCATCCCACTCTTCTCTTAAGTATTAAGCCATTACTTACTCTTACATTTTTCTAAACGTTTTGTATTTTTGGTAATACTTTCTTAAGTAAATAATTATTCCCCAGTAATAACTTATTCATGGCATTTCCCTCTTAGTTATGTAAACTCTTCTGCATAACAGAAAAGCTCTATATAAACATAGTTTATTACTATTATTATGTCATTATTGTTGTCAGCAAGTTCAAAGTTATTATTTTAACTTTTTGACCTTTTAGAAATATTAAGAATTTTGATCAGGAACTCTATCAGTAAAAAATTGTTTAGTATACTTACACAATATAAGTGTTCTTTTCAAATTATAAGCATATAGCATTGAACATGTGATGTATGTCCTGATGTAACAGAGTCTATCAATTGTACAGAGCATCTCTATTGGGCTCTCCAAATGTGAAGAGCCCTGGAAGTTTACTTCCATAGCAGTTATGATAGCATATAATGAAAAGTGCTATGGAGAGAATGTTAAGAATGCATAGACACTGTATGACTGCTTCTAGTTTCCTGCCCACATGGTTAAGAATAGGGTTTTTTTAATTTAATATTCTTTTATTTTTCTTTTAGATGTATTTTTAGAACTGAATTAGCTATCAAAAAGTTCTGAGATAACCTCAACTAAGTCTCTTTGTTCTCTCTTTAGGGGTATGCTTTGATTTTTTTCTTTCACAGTGTCTAGTGAGTGACAATGATATAAAGGAGAATCCTTGAGCTGTCCGCAATATAAGCCTGGCTTGTTTCCTTAACTCAGCATTCCTTTATTTTTCATTTGTGGTGAAGGGAAAACAGTATCCCAGCATCCCAGTTTTTAAATTTTGGAGTCAACTCAGCCAAATTGAGTAAGGAATGACTCCCAAGAAGAAAAAGACTGGAATCATCTAATGATCATGATATTATATATGGACGATTTCTATAAAATATATGATATTTTAACCCATTCTCTGCAGAAATCAAGGTGGAATAGTAATTATGTCCCCCTGAGATATTAGGAAAAGCATTTTTACTTTAGTATTATATTTTCAAAGAAAATATCTCATTCAAAAAGGTACAATATTTAAATGAAATTGGGTAGCCAGTTGCTAATACCTAAAAATGAGAGAAATGCACCTTGTGGAAGGTTCATGTCAATGAAATTACAAATGGGATAATATTTGTAGAATGCTTAGCATCTTCATTAATTCTAATATTTTCTGCTCACATTCTAACAGATAATCTTATTTACATCATTTTTCAAACCACTGCTTTTACTAGAGTACTGCATATAATTTTATTTGTTTACCTCTCCACAGCAAAATAAATATAAAAAAAGCTAATCCATCAACAATGATCATTCTAGGTATGTGGCACACAGCTATAATCCCTGCTACTTGGGAAGGGTATGGCTGTTAGAATTTTGGGCTCAAGCATTCTGAGCTTCAACATGCTAAACTAATTGAATATCCACACTAAGTCTGACTCTAACAGAACTGGGGGCTATGAGAGGTGAGTGAGAATATCAGACTGCCTAAGGAAAGTCATCCCACACAACTTGGAGCTCTGACAAAGGTCTCATTTCTAAAATATATAGAGAAGTGCAACAAATTTATAAGGTTACAAGTCATTCCCCAGTTGATAAATAGTCAAAGGATAGAAATAGACAGTTTTCAAATGAATAAATTAAAACTATATTTAATCATAAGAAAAATGCTCCAAATCATTATTGATTAGAGAAATGCAAATTAAAACAACTATGAGGTATCAAAACATATCTATCATATTGGCTAAGATGAGAAAAAGGGAAAATTATCAATGTTGGAGAAGTTGTAGGAGGATTGGGACATTGATGTATTGATGTTGGAGTTGTGAATGGATCAACCATTCTGGAGAGCAATATGGAACTATGCCCAAAGAGTAATAAAACTGTTCATTCCCTTTGAAATAGAATTCCAATTCTATGCCTATGTCCAGAAGAAATCATAAAAAGTAGGAAAAGTCCCACATGTTTCAAAATATTCATAACGTGCTTTTTGTTGTAGTAAAGAATTAGAAATTGAGGGGATGCCCATCAATTGGGGAATGGCTAACCAAGTTATGGTACAAGAATACTATAGAATATTATTGTTCTATAAGAAAACATAAATGGTCAGACTTTAGAGATGCATGGAATGACTTAAGGGATCTGATACTAGTGAAGAGAGCAGATTCAAAAGAATGATGTACGCACTGACAACAACACTGAGACATGATGAACCTTGATGGAAGCAGCTCCTCTCACCAGAATGGAATGAATTACAGGAATTGATGTTAAGTGAAAGGAGCAGAAACAAGAGAACATTTTTCACATTAACAACAACATTGTGAGATGATCAGTCTTAATTTATGCAGTTGTCCTCAGCAGATCAGAGAGCTAAGACAACCCTATTAGATTGACTATGCACAATGCTATCCCTATCTAGAGAAGGAAAGACAAAACAAAACAACAATAAGAAAAAACCCTCAGAATGTGTGAACATTGCATTCATTTTATAAAAAATTCTCTTATGTATTTCTTTCCCTTAATCTTGATTTTTCATATTGAAAATGACTAATCAGTAAACATGTTTAACATAAATGTGCATGTACAATATTACCTTGACTGTTCACTACTGAAGGGAGAGGGGTGGGAAGGGAGGGTAGAAGGAAATTTTTTAACTTAAAAATGTCCATGTGCATATGGATGAATGTTGAAAAACTTTCATAACACATATTTGGAAATATAAAATATTAATTTAAAAAAGTGAAGTTAGCTTGGTCCAAATCGGAAAAAAAGAGAAGTCCATTAATGATTGCTGTACTTTCAGAATGGGAAAGACAGGAAGACCCTGGCTAAGAAAAAAACAATTTAGATTAGCAAGATCATAAATGTCAATCCAGGAGTGCTGGCCAAGATGGCAGAGAGAAGCCAGGTTTTTCCCTTAAACCTGACATGAATCAAGTCTCTTAACAGATTTTGGATCCACAGAACTCACAGAATAACTGAGGGGAACAAATACCAGAAAGGTCTGTCATGGGAGAAACATGGGTGGGTCCAGGGCAGAGAGCAGAGATCCAGCACATGGGCAGCAGGGTGAGACTGGGGACTATCCTAAGAACAGCAGCAGAAGCATTTGCCATGTTTCTTGGAAGGCGGACAGGAAAACTCTAGCATGACCACTCAGATATCTGTCTGACCAGTTTGGCTGGTCTAAAAGACCTTGATCATGAGCCCTGAAGGGGTCCCCCATGTTTCCCTCTAACTGACCCTCCCCAACTTTGTTCCTGTGGGAGAGTCTGACTTTCTCCAGAACAAACATTGAAACACTCCAGGTGTTCTCACCTTACTCTAAGGTCCTGGTGGTGACAGATCTTCCCCACGTACTGATTACTCAGAAAGAGTCTCTGGCACAGATTCAGCTCCAGGTCTAGGGAGTAAGCCACTAGTATTCCTTAATGTTGATCCGACTGAATAACCCCCTGGCATTCCTAACCCCAAGGGGGCAAGACCTCCAGGAATCTCAAAAGCTAAAGTCTGCAAACCAGCCCCTCTCCCAACACAAGACTCTAGAGAAAAGACCCAAAATGAAGAAAGATCAGCACAAAGTGGGGTACATTGAATGGTACCTTGGAGATAAAGACACTAGCTCAGGAAAAGAGGCCAGAAGGGTTGGAGCCTCATAGGAGAATATGAATTGATCTCCAGTCCAGAAAGACTTCTTAGAAGATATCAGAAAGAAGTTTTAAAAGTCAAATGCAAAATTGGGAAAAGAAATGCAAGAGAAAATTAACACTATGCAAGAGAAAGTTAATATCTTACAACAAAATCCTTTCAAAATATAAATGAACAAGTGCATAAAGAAAATAATTCTCTTAAAACACAAGTGGGCAAATGTAAAAAGATAGCAGCTCCTTCAAAAAATAGAATTGACCAATCAAAAAGAAAACTCTTTTCTAAAAAATAGATTGGAATCTATGAAAATTAATGTCTTCACGAGATACAAAGAATCTGTTTACCAAAATCACAAAAATGAAAAAAAAACAGAAGAAAATGTAAAATACTTCATTGGAAAAATAACTGACTTGGAAAAATAGATCCAGGAGAGACAATGTAAGAATCACAGGATTACTTGAAAAGCTTAAAGAAAAGAAAAAGTCTTGATTCCATACTTCAGAATATAGTGAAAGTGAACTGCCCTGATATCCTGGAACCAGAATACATCAATCCCCTCCTGAAAGGGATCCCAAAATGAAAACACCAAGGAATATTGTAGCCCAATTCCAGAACTATCAAATCAAGAAGAAAATCCTAAAAGCAACCTGAAGGAGACAAATTCAAATTCCAAGGAGTCACAGTCAGGATTACACAGAACCTGGAAGCATCAACATTAAGGAATTGAAGTGTCTGGAATATGATATTCTGGAGAGCAAGGGAGCTTGGATTACAGCAAAAAATACACTATTCCAACAAAACTGATCCTTCTTGGGGCCATTAGGTGGCATAGTAGATAGAGCACTGGCCTTGGAGTCAGGAGGACTTGAGTTCAAACCCAACCTCAGAAACTTAATAATTACCTAGTTTAATCCAATTGCGTTGCAAAAAAAAAATAGTCTGTTAAAAAAAAAACCTGATCAAAGATGGACATTTAACAAAGTAAGAAACTTTCACTCTGTCCTGTTAAAAAGATCAGAGATAAATAGAAAATTTGGTCCTCACACTCAAGAGATACATGAAAAGGTAAGCAGGGGAAAAGAAAAAATAAGTTAGCCAATAAGATTAAACTGGTTACATCTCCACCTGGGAGGAAGATTCTCATAACTCTTGAGAACTGCAGTTCTATTAGTGGTAATACATTTAAGCAGAAAGAATTGATATTTATGACATATCCATAACTTTGATGGGATGATTTACAAATATTATCTCATTAAAAAGGGGGGGTCAGTAAAGAGATGGGAGGAAGGGAGAATGTGGTGATTTATATCCCATGGCCTGGTGCAAAGGACCTAATGCAATAGAGGGAAGAGGGAAGGATATGAGAACTGCCTGAATCTTACTCCCATCAGATTTGGCTCAGAGAGGGATTAACACACTTGCTCAGTTGAACAAAGAAACTTATTTTACTTTTCAAGTATTAACAGAGGAAAGGGGAAGGGAGGGAAGGAGGAACAGACAGAAGGAAGTGAAGAAAGAAGGGGGGAAGGGAAAGGGAAAAGAAAACAGAGAGGGTTAGACAGAAGGGGCAAACAAACTGAAAGAGGTGGTATTCAGAAGCAAAATACTGGGAAATAGGGATAATGTGGAAAAAGTGGAAAAACACAAACTGTAGAAGGAAGATAGTATGGAGGACAATAAAGGGTTAGTAGTTATAACTTTGAATGTGAATGGGGTGAACTCTCCCATAAAATGGCAACAAATAGCAGAGTGCATTAAAGACCAGAATCCCACAATATGTTGCTTATAGGAAAAACATTTAAAAGCAGAGAGAGATACATTCTGGGTAAAGGCAAAAGGCTGGAACTAAATATGATTCAATTGAAATGAAAAAGGCAGGAGTAGCAATCCTTATCTCAGACAAAGCAGCTGGAAAAACAGATCTCATTAAAAGAGATAAGAAAACTATATTCTTCTAAAAGGTACCATAGACAATGAAGTAATTTCAATACTAAATATGTATGCACCAAGCACTATGGCATCCAAATTCTTGAGTGAAGGTGGGATGTTTTACAAGAAGATATAGACAGCAGAACTCTACTGGTTGGAGACATCAATCTCCCTCTCTAAGATTTAGATAAATCTAAAATAAATCTAGATAAATAAATAAATAAACAAGGAAGTTAAGGAGGTGAATAGAATGCTAGAAAACTTAGATATAATAGACTTCTGGAGAAAATTGACCATGTATTTCATGTCTCATAGTCAAATGCAGTAAGGAAGAAATAGTGAATGCATTCTTTTCAAACCATGATGCAATAAAAATCTCATGCAATAAAAGATCAAGGAAAGATAGACCTAAAACTAATTGGAAACAAAATAACCTAGAATGAGTGGATCAAACAACAAATTATAGAAAGAGTTAATGATTTCATCCAAGACAATGACAAAATAATGAGACAATATATCAAAACCTATGGAATATAACCAAAGCAGTTATTAGGGACAATGCTATATCTCTAAATGCTTACATGAATAAAAGAGAGAAAGAGAAAAATCAATGGACTGAGCAAGCAACTAAAAAAGTTAACGAACAAGTTAAAAATCCCCAATTAAATACTGAATTAGAAATTCTGAAAATTGAAGGTGAAATTACTAAAATCTAAAGAACAAAAACTAATTAAATAATAAATAAAACCAAGAGTTAACTTTTATGAAAACTCCAATAAAATAGATAAATATTTAGTCAATATGATTTAAAAAAAAGAAAACAAAATTTCTAGTATCCAAAATGAAAAAGGTGAATTCAACCACCAATGAAGAAGAAATTAAAGTAATAATTTGGAACTCTTTTGCCTAACTGTATGTGAATTAATTTGATAATCTAAGTAAAATGAATATTTATTTACAAAAATATAAATTTCCCAGGTTAAAAGAAGAGGAAATTAAATACCTAAATAGCCATATCTCAGAAAAAGAAATTCAGCAAGTCATCAATGTATTCCCTAAAAATTTCCCAGAATTATGTATTTTGATATGTGCTAATAATATGTCACCCACAATAACTCTGCTGTGGATCTGGGCATTTAATTGAAAGCCAGGTTGAATAGAGATGCCAGCATGTAAGGTCATGAAACAAACTTTATTGACTTTATCCTTAAACACTTAGACTTTTATAACAAAATTTTTCTCATACAGACAGGTTAGACAAGACCACGCTGCATAGCTTCCTTGGTTAAATATGTTATATTTATTCTTCAAAGTCTGTAAACTCCGTTATCAGAAAGCTTCCCAAACACTTCTGGTGCCACAGATGTCTTAGGTCAGGGTTCATTGGTGAGTCAACAAATCCATTTAATGAGCAAGAATTCATGCATATCTCTGGTGGCCAAGGTCACAAAAAATATGTGTAAATCACTCTTAGAGGCCGGCCCTCAACAGTAATATATCCATTGGCCTTGATTAATCCATAAATCGCATGCATATTAACTTTGAAAGTGACATAAAGGCTGACAGGACTACTAACAGAGACACATAGTCACTAAAAAAGTGTTGGGAAGCAATTTTTATTGCTCTTGTTTCTGACAAAGGAATCATTTCTAAAATATATAGAGAACTTAATCCAATTAAGAAGAAAACAAGTCATTATCCAATTACTAAATGGTCAAGGAATATGAATAGTGAGTTCCCAAATGAAGAAATTAAAGCTAAATGAAAATGTTCTAAATTATTATTGATTAGAGGAATGCAAATTAAAACAAATTTGAAGTATCATCTCACACCTATCAGACTGGCTACAACAGTTAAAAAAGAAAAATGCCCAATGTTCAAGAGTTGTGGGAGAACTAGAACATTAATGTATTGTTATTGGAGTTGTGGAGTTTAACAACTTTTCCAGAGAGCAAATTGGAACAATGCCTAAAGGGCAATAAAATCTCATGCCCTTTGATAAAGCAATACCACTACTAGGTGTCTATTCCAAAGAGACCATAAGAAATTATAAAAATGACAAAAATATTTATAACAGTTTTTTGTAGTAGAAAAGAATTGGAAATGACAGGGATACCCATTAATTGCAGAATGACAGAACAAATTGTGGTATATGATTGTCTGGAAGAACTATTGTTCTGTAAGTAATTATGAACAACAGAACGTCAGAAAAGTCTGAAAAGACTTGCATAAACAGATTATGAGTGAGTTGAGCAGAACCAGAATATTGTACACATTAATAGCAACATTGTATAATGATCAACTGTGATGGACTTGGTATTCTCAGCAGTATAATAATCAAAGACAATTCTAAAGGACTTGTGATGGAAAATGACATCCAGATCCAAAGATGGAACTATGGAGTTTAATTCAGACTAAAGCATGTTATTTTCAGTTCTTATGATTTGTTTTATATTTTATGTCATTTTCCTCTCATGTTTTTTTTTCTTTTTGTTCTGATTCTTCTTGCACAATTTGATAAACATGGAAATATGTTTAACATTAGTTATTTGGGTATAACCTGTATTAGATTAAGCTCTGTCTAGAAGATGCGTGAGGGAAAGGACAAAGGACTAAAAAATATGGAAGTCAAAACCATACCCAAAAATGATTACTGAAAACTATCTTTACATGTAGTTGGAAAATAAATGAAATTATTTTTTTAAATGAGCAGAACCAGAAAAACATTGTACACCCTAACAGCAACATGGGGGTGATGATCAATCCTGATATACTTGCTTATATCTTCAGTGAAACAACCAGGGACAATTTTGAGCTATCTGAAATGGAGAATACCATCTGTATCCAGAGAAAGAGTTATGGACTTTGAACAAAGACCAAAGACTATTACTGTCAAATTAGAAAAAAAGCATTGTATTGTAATTTTACTATATCATGCTTTATTTTTCGTCCTTAAGGATATGATTTCTCTGTCATCACATTCAACTGAGATCAATGTTTAATGTGGAGCCACTGTAAATACTAGCAGAATGCCTACTGTGGGGGTGGGGGGGAGGGAAGCAAGACTGGGGGAAATTGTAAAACTCAAAATAAATAAAATCTTTCTTTAAAAAAATAAAATATTTCAACAAATTAAAGTAGGGATTGGCAGCAAAAGCTGCTCCTCCAACCCTTAACTTTATTTATAATTGCCACCAAATTAAGAATGTGCTTTACATATTTAATTTAATTATTTTAAATTTATTTTTATTGATATTTTATTTTTCTGAATACATCATGAAATATTTTCAACATTCATCCTTGTGCCTATATATTTTTAAATTACAAAATGTCCTCCCTTCCCACTCCCCTCAGCAGTGAAAAGTCAGGTTATTATTACACATACACATAATATTGTAAATATATGTTTGTGTTAAAAATGCTTACAGATTAGTCATTTTCAGTATGAGGAATTAGGATTAAGGGAAAGTAACATGTAAGAGATACATTTTTTTTAAATGAATGTAATGTTCATTAGGTTCTGTAGAATTTGTTGTTTTAGTTTTATTTTCCTCCCTCTGGATAGGGCTAGCATTGTGCATAATCGGTATAATAGGATTATCCTAGCTCTCTGAAATTCTGAAAGCAGTCATATCCATCAGGGTTGATCATCTAACAGTGTTGTTGTTAAAGTGTATTTTATTCTCTTCATTCTGATCTCTTCATTTAGTATCAGATACTGTAATTCATTCTATGCTTCTCTGGGGTCTGACCATTTACGGTTTCTTATAGAAAGAGTATTTTGGGGCAGTTAGGTGGCACAGTGGATAGAGCACCAGAACCTCAAGTCAGGAAGACCTGAATTCAAATCCAGCCTCAGTCACATAATAATTGCCTAACTGTGTGACCTTCTGCAAGTCACTTAACCCCACTACCTTGTAAAAACTTTAAAAAAAGAGTATTTCATAATATTCATATACCATAACTTGTTCATTCTCCAAATGGTGAGCATTCCCTTTATTTCCAATTCTTTGCCACTACAAAATCAACTATTATGAATATTTTGGAACATGTGGGACTTTTTTACATTTTTAATGATTTCTTCTGGAAAAAGACCTAGAATTGGAATTTCTGATTCAAAGGTTATGAAGTTTACTGCTCTTTGAGCATAGTTCTATATTGCTCCCCAGAATGGTTGGATCAGCTCACAACTCCACCAGCAAAATAGTAATGTCTCAATCCTCCCACAAACTCTCCAACATTGATCATTTTCCCTTTTTTGTCATCTTAGGCAATCTGATGGATGTGAGGTAATACCTCTTGGCTGCTTTAATTTGTATTTCTCTAATCAATAGTGATTTGGAATATTTTTCATATGATTATATTTAGTTTCAATTTCTTCATTTGAAAACTGTCTCTTCATATCCTTTGAACATTTAACAACTGGGTATTGATTTAGAACCTCATAAATTTGATGCAGTTCTCTATACATTTTAGAAATGAGACCTTTATCAGAACTCCTAGTTATGAAGATTGTTTCCCAGGTTTCTGCTTTCCCTCTAATTTTGGCAGCATTGATTTTATTAGTGCAATTTAATATTGTATAGTCAAAATCATGCATTTTTCAATTTATAATGTACTCTATTTCTTATTTGGAAATAAATTTGTCCCCTTTCCATAGATTTAATAGAGTATTTCTTAGTCTATTTATTTTTCTATGGGATCATCCTTTATGTGTAAATCCATTTTGACCTTATTTTGGTAAATGGTGTGAGATGTAGTCTATGCTTAGTTTTTGGCATAATATATTGCAGTTTTCTGAACAATTTTTGGCAAAATTGTGCATTCTTATCCCAGAAACTAATGTCTTTGGCTTTCTCAAACAGTAGATTATTGTAGTTATTTTTTACTATTATTTTGAATCTAACGAGTACCAGGCTGCCCCTTTATAATATGATTTTAGATCTGGTAGAGCTAGGCTACCTTCTTTTCCTTTGTTTCTGGAGCATAGCAGAATTAAAATAGATTAAAGGAAATGGAGTAATTTAGAGTAAACACCCCTGCTTTTCATCAGAGCATTTTGTTTCAACCATAATGAAGACCTCTTCAATGGAGAGACAAGATCCAATTATATGCATACCCTTTGAATCCAATCTCTTCAATTATATTCTACCCTTTTTTTGTTTCGTTGTTTTTTGGGGGGTTTTTGCAAGGTAAATGGGGTTAAGTGGCTTGCCCAAGGCCACACAGCTAGGTAATTATTAAGTGTCTGAGGCTGGATTTGAACTCAGGTACTCCTGATTCCAGGGCCAGTGCTCTATTCACTGTGCCACCTAGCTTCCCCTTCAACCCTTTAAATAGTCTCAGATAAGTACAATTCTTGAAAGTTATAATTGTTATAACTTCCCTTTTAGTGCTGTATACAATTTGATGGTTTTGAGTAACATTTTTTTATCCTTCTCTTCATATACCTTTTATTCATATTTTGAGTCAAGTATTTGGTGATTGAATTCTCTATTCAATTTTGCCATTATTTTAGGAAATTTTGGAAGTCCTCCATTTCATTAAACATATTTTCCCCTGACAGTATATGCTGAATTTTGCAGGTAGTAATTACTTGGTTGTAATCACAGGTTCTTTGCCCTCTGATTTATAGCATTCCAGGTCCTCCAATCATGCAGTGTTAAGGCTAATAGGTCCTATGCGAGTTTGAATGTGTTTCCTTTGTATTTATTTTTTTTCCTTTTTTGCTGCTTGTGGTATTTTCTCCTTTATTTGAGAGTTCTGGAATTTGGCTATAACAGCTCTTGGAGGTTTGAAACTGGGGTCCCTTTCTGGAAGGCTTCTGCATATTCTTGAAGTGTCTATATAGTCTTCTTTTTCTAGTCAATTTGTATAGTTTTCCCTCATAATTTTCTACATGATGTTTTCTTGTTCTTTCTTTTGATTCAGGTTTTCTAGTAGTCCAGCAAATTGAAAATTATCTCTTCTGGATCTATTTTCCAGGTCATTTGTTTTTCCTAAAAGGTACTTTATATTTTCTTCAGTTTTTTTAGGTTTTTTTATATTGTTTGATGGATTCTTGTAGTCACAAAGATTCATTGGTTTCCATTTGTTCAATTCTAATTTTTAAGGTTTTATTTACTTTTGTATTTCCTTTTCCAGTTGGTAATCTTTACTTCTAAGGAGTTGATTGCTTTGGGAAATCTTTCATAGTTTTCCTACATGACTTTCATTTCTTTTTTCTATTTTTCTTCTTCCTCTCTTCTTTGGTTTTTAAATTCTTTTTTAAGCTCTTGTATGAGCATTTGGAGTTGAGTCCAATTCTTGCACTATTTTGAGAGTTCCCCTATGAGTATAGTTGTTATCATCTTTATCTGCAAAGTAGTTTTCTAGTGAGTGTTCTTTTAGCTTTTTTGCTCATCTTTGTTGGTTCAGCTCTATTCCTGGGGTATAGGTAGTATAGATCCAAGCTTTTTATGCTAGAGCTGGAATCTGATCCCTGGGTTGTCATTGACCAAGCTGTTTCCTATGCAGTCCAGTTCTTGCCTTTACAGAGCTTTATTTCTTTCTTTATGTTCAGGTTTTGCCTAAACAGTGATTTGTGCTCAATTCAGTCCCTGTTTTTTACCACAATATTCTCAGGGTTTGGGCTTTGTTTGGGGTTGAGACCCTCCCTTCTGGCTTGCTCTCTACCTGTTGAGATCTATGTTGTTGTCAAGCTGTCAGGACCTGACTGCAGTTTGTCTTAAAGCCTCCCAGTGGCTTTCCTGCCTCCAGTCTTGCTTGGCTTTACTTCCTCTTTTTCCCCAAAGAAATAGACCTTCGCTGAAGATTTCCACAATGTCTACCAGTGAAAACTTCTTTGGATCATCTCTTTTTCTTGGTGGGATATGTAACATTAATGTCAGTGCAGGGGCTTCATTTACCTTTGGTAGGGAAAAGCTTGAGGAGCATGTTAGCTTCATGCCACCATCTTGGCTCTGCCCTGGAAGTCTATACTTTACATTTTTAAATAAAATTTAATTTTATTTAAAAATATATTTTAAAAACCTATTCTTAGGTTGCAGTCTTTCTAAAAATTGACTATGGGCAGTATTTTTTCTTAACCAATAGTTTATCAACTTATTTGATTAAAGTGAGGGGCAGAATCTCATAACCTGAAATAAAATGGGATAAAGTTGAGTTTTTAAAAAACAACTCTATGAGTGCAGGTTGGAGAAGAAAGGTTTAGGTAGCAGCAGGTTGGCCAAAAAATATCTGTACATTTTAGTATTGCAATTCAAAATTAACTGATGGGGAAAATTTTTTTTTAAAAGAAAAGAACCAAAGACATCATGGGGTGATGTCATGATCAGGCCATGAATTCTACTGATGTCAGACAGAGTTTCTCAAAGGCATCAGTCAGTCTCCCTCTCTCTTCCAGAATAAGTTAAGTTCAATGGCAAGACAAAAGGCAGGACTATTGACAGTGTTTCAGGATTCTGTCTTAGATGTCTGATGAAGCTACCTTCATGGTTACTGGAACAAATTGTTTCAGTCTATTCATTCTATCAGGAAAAGTCTTCATATTTTAGGTAGACATCACCCAACTCACCTATGAATTTGAGACCCTAGCTGTTATGGTCAAACTATTTAGCCCATCTGCCAATGAAATTTTTATAAAATGAGAAATAGAGTAGTATATTTAAATAATTACTCATTATGATAAAGCAAACCTAGCAAAAATATCTGAGAAATAACTTCTCTAAATATATATATATGTATATATGTATATATATAGATAGATGTAGATAGATAAATCTATAGATATGTGTGTATGCCTACTATATTTGTGTATGTGTATAATGTTTTTTAAATATATTTTTAGTATATTAACAAGTTACAGAGTTTCCCTCCACCCTCCCTTCCCACCCCCCTCCTCTCATTTGTGAATGGTCAGGTTAGCATTTTACATACATGTTTTGTTAAACATATTATAAATTAGTAGTTTGGGGCATGAGGAATTAGGATTAGGGGAAAGAGATAATCTTTATAAACTGTTCATCAGATTTGGTAGGGGTGGTTTTTCCTGTGTATTTTGTTTTGTTTTGTTTTTCTTCCTCTGGTTGAGGATAATATAGTCTGTAATCTGTCAAATATGATTGTCTTACTTCTCTGGACTGTCGGGAGGGATTGCTTCCATCAAGGTTGTTTATCTCACAGTGTTGATGTGTAAATTGTTCTCTTGGCTCTACTCCCTTCACTCAGCATCAGATTCTGTAAGTCAGTCCATGATTCTCTAGAGTCCAACTGCCTGGTGCTGGTTAAGAAATAGAGTAATGGATCAGGAGATTAGGATAGGTTCAAAAGAAAATGCAGGAAACAACTACAACAATCTCTTATTTGACAAACCCAAAGACATCATAAGAACATCTCACTATTTGACAATAATTATTGGTAAACCTGGAAAACAGTATGGCAAAACTAGGCGTAGATCTGCATCTCACATCCTATACCAAAATTAGGTGAAAATGGGTACAGGATCCAGACATAAAGGGAGATACCACAGATAAATTAATAGACCAAAAAAACTATCTATCTTATCTATGGAGAAGGGATAAATTTATGACCAAACGAGAATTAGAGCTCATTATAAACTGCAAAATGAATGATTTTTACTATATTAAATTAAAAAGGTTTTGCACTAATAAAATCAATACTGTCATAATTAGAAGAAAAGCAGAAAGCTGGGAAACAATTTTCACAACCAGGATTTCTCATAAAAGTCTCAATTATACAATAGATATAATTTCATCAAATTTGTAAGAACACAAGTCATTCCCCAATTGATAAATGGTCAAAGGATATGAAGTTTTCAAATGAAGAAATTAAAACTATATATATATATATATATATATATATATATATATATATATGTATATATAATCATATGAAAAAAATACTCCAAATCACTACTGATTAGAGAGATGTAAATTAAAACAACAGGGAGGTATCATCTCACACCTATTAGATTAGCCCAGATGAAGAAAAGGGGAAGATGATCAATGTTGGAGAGGTTGAGGGAGGACTGGGACACTGAAGCATTGCTGGGGGAGTTGTGAACAGATCCAACCTTTCTGGAGAGAAATATGGAACTATGCCCAAAGAGCAATAAAACTGCTAAAACCTTTTGCACAGCAATTCTAATTCTAGGACTATATCTAGAAGAAGTTGTAAAAAATGGAAAAAATTCTACATGTTCCAAAATATTCATAGCAACCCTTTTTATAGGGGCAAAGAATTGGAAATTGAGAGGATACCCATCAGTTGCGGAATAGCTAAACAAGTTATGGTGCATGAATACCATTGAATATTATTGTTCTATGAGAAACAATAAATGGTCGGACTCTAGAGAATCATGGAATGATTTACAGAATCTGATGCTAAGCAAAGGGAGTAGAGTCAAGAAAATATTTTACACATCAACATTATGAGATGAACAACCTTGATAGAAGCAACTCAAGCAAGTCTATATTTATGGGGGAAGGGGGTATTTTGTTTACTCTTAAACAAGAATATTTTATTAATATAAAAAAATTGTACAAAAGGAGAATAAAAAAATAAAATATTAAAAAAAACATAGCAAGATCAGACTGCAAGATTTAAGTTCTTTTTTTCCTAAATTAAAGGTAATAGTCCTTGGTCTTTGTTCAAACTCCACAGTTCTTTCTCTGGATTCAGATGGTATTCTCCATTGCAGATGGTCCCAAATTTTCCCTGATTGTTGCACTGATGGAATGAGCAATTCCATCAATGTTGATCATAATCCCCATTTTATTGTTTCGGTGCAAAATATTTTTTCTGGTTCTGCTCATCTCACTCAGTATCAGTTCATGCAAATCCCTCCAGGCTTCCCTGAATTCCCTTCCCTGCTGGTTTCTAATAGAACAATAGTGTTCCATGACATATGTATACCATACTTTGCTAAGTCATTCCCCAAATTAAGGAGATTTACTTGATTTCCAATTCTTTGCCAGGGCTGCTATGAATATTTTTGTACAAGTGATGTTTTTACCCTTTTTCAGCATCTCTTCAGTGTATAGACCCAGTAGTGGTATTGCTGGATCAAAGAGTATGCACATTTTTGTTACCCTTTGAGTATAGATACAAATTGCTTTCCAGAAAAGTTGAATGAGCTCACAGCTCCACCAACAAAGTATTAGTGTCCCAGATTTACCACAACCCTTCCAACAATGATCATTGTCCTTTCTGGTTATATTGGACAGTATGAGAGGTGTGAGATGGTACCTCAGGGAAGCTTTAAGTTGCATTTTTCTAAAACAGTAATGATTTAGAGCAATTTTTCATATGACTCTGGATTGCTTTGATCTTCTTATCTGTAAATTGCCTTTGTATATATTTTGTCCATTTGTCAATTGGAGAATGGCTTTTGTAAAAAAATTGACTTACTTCTCTGTATATTTTAGAAATGAGTCTTTTGTCAGAAACATTATTTGTAAAGATTGCTTCTTGGTTTACTACATTTCTTTTGATTCAAATAGGTATTTAAATGCTAACCTGTTTGCTGCTGAGGGGAGGGGTTTGGGATGGGATGGTGGAAGGAAATTGTGCAACTTAAAATATACATGTGCATATTGACGAAAATAAATAATAAATTTTTTAGAAAAACTTTTTAAAAGATAATTGATTGAAGAAAACAGTCAAGAAGGTAAAGACTTGAGAAAGTAAAAAAAAGCACTTAGCCAACTTTCAACATAGTTTATTTAGAAATAAATCTACTCTCCCTTTTATTTTCTCTTTTCCCTTTTCTCTTTTCCATTTTGTTTCTCTGCATTTCTATACTTAATTGTTGACTTTGTGTGAGTTTCGGTGTGTTCTTCGCTTCTTTGATCAATTCAGATGAGAGAAGGTTCTGGTATCAACTGCTCACCCCATTCCTTCCTGTGTGAGTTTGGGTGTGTTCTTCCCTTCTTTGATCAATTCATATGAGAAGGTTCTGGTATCAACTGCTCACCCCATTCCTTCCTGACTTCTGCACATTAGATTATGTAATTTTTTTCAAACCATCCTTATTTGCCCCTCTCTTGCACAGTGCATGACTCATCTTTGCTCTTTTCATTGTTCTATGGATATTGGACTTTATTCCTGAACTCTTTGTATTTGACTTAGTTGGAAAAGGTTTGAAGGCTCTCCCCACTCAATTTCAGACCAGCTGACTCCAACACATCCAGGAAGGAACAAAAGGGTTGAGTTGTTCCCTTTGGAGTCTTTTATCTATAAGTTAGTTCTAAAGATCCATGTTTCTATGAGGTAAACAGATTGAAAATCATTTGGATATGTACACATTCTGAATGAAAAAGGTGTGTTTTTCCATCACATGTCACCATGCATTTTGATAAGCAGGTGTCCCATACTCTTCTACAAGGCCTGGCAGCAAAGTTGGCACTGCACATGCTCAGGTTATAGGTTTACAATGACCATTCCTCCCATTATATTAACTTTAATACTTCAGGATTTCCTAGGGTAACTTCTTTCTCAATCAAACATCTCAACCCATATGCCCTTTAAAAGAAAGTTTTCATGAGCGACCAAGCAATGACTGATGAGTATATTTGATGATGACTCCTACAGTTTGCTTAATTGGTCCTCTGATAACAGAAACAAAATCACTCGTAAATAGTTATCTAGAACCCAGACTTACCTTAACACCATTTTAAGACTTCAGAGTGAGTCATTAATTTAAAATGTCATAATGTAGACTCTTCCCAATTTTTTAATTTATTCTTACTTTGTTCTCAAATGAAATCTAGCACCCCCTTTTCATTTCTTTCCTCCCCTTAACTTCTAATTCCTCCATTTTGTGTAATTATCTATTTATTAAAAATGATTGTCATGATGTATCAATCCTGCTTCTGCAGACAAAGACATAATGAAACCCAAAAGCATCTGCACTTTTATGTATTTGCATATATATCACTCATATATTATAATTTTTTATAACAGTGATTTTTTTAACTCAATGCCTTTCTAAACATGCTATTTATTCCTTCTGTGAAAATTGTCTTCCTATTCACCAAATTATGGGGCATGAATATCTTTCTCCTAAATTATAACAACTGATATTTATATAATGCCTTTAGATTTGCAAGGTGATAATATGTGAATCTCTGTGTAAATATATTTGGATGTACATAAATGTATGTATATACATATATATTTATATTTATATGTATATATATGTTTGTGTGTGCATGTGCATATGAAATTTGATTTTCACAATACACTTTAAGGTGGGTTATCTCCTTTAGCTGATATTGAAATTGAGTCTGAGGATTAAATTACTCATCTAATGTCATCTAATTATTAAGAGTCTAAGGTGGTATTTGAAATCAGGTCTATCTGACTCAGTCTAGTTTACTATCTACTATGGGATACTATAGTCTCATATAATACTAATGCTAATACTCTAATAAAAATAACTGAAATAATGAAAGACATTAAGGTTTGCAAATTACATCCCAGAGGTTAACTTCCTTGATCCTCACAAACCTAGGTACCACATTACAGGGCAAAGAAACTGAGGTAGAGGAAAATTTTGTCCAAGATCAAATAGTAAGTATCTGAAAAAGAATTTGAACTTGTCTTTCCTGACTCCAAATTCAGTACTATTTTAACTATGTGATCTAGCTACCCTTTTTTAATTACAAAGCACTAACATAAAAAATAGTCTACTGCCTAACTGGCAGGCATGAAATACAAATCATCTGAGGTAAGATTATCTACTCTCTGATATATACCTGCTTGCATTGTTATTCAGCTACCAATATTCTCATGTTTAATAAAGAGATAGGTGTAGCTTTCAAATACTCATCAGAGCTAACTTATCTTGCATAACAGCAAGAAGAAGAGAAATTTCAGTTAAAATAGTTTAGACAATGCAAAATATTTAAAAACCTATAAACAAAGACAAAACCAGGAACTATATGAACACAATTAGTAACTACTTTTCACACATATGAAGTTATATATTAACAATTGGGAAAAAATAATAAGTATAATTGATAGGCCAAGCCAGTATAATTTTTAAAAAATTATAATTTTGTTTAAAATAATTTACTTATTCTGTGCTGTACCAATCAAAATACCCCAAAATTATTTGATAGATAGAAAAATATAACAACAAAATTCATCTGAAATAACAGAAGATCAAGAATATAAAGGGAATTACTGAAAAAGAATGTGACTTAACAATACTAGATTTCAATCAATTGCAAGCAGTTATCACCAAAACAATTTGATACTGGCTTAGAAATAGTGTGGTTGATCAGTGAAATAGATTACATTCACAAGACACAGAAATAAATGAGCATAAAAACCTAGTGTTTGATAAGCCCAAAGATCACAGCATCTGGGATAAGAACTCATTATTTGACAAAATCTGCTGAGAAAACTGAAAACCTATAGGACACAAACTAGATGTAGACCAATATCTTATACAATGAAACTCAGATAAAGTCCAAATAGATTTGATTTACAACTAAAGAGTGATACTATAAGTAAATTAGAAGACCAAGAAAAAGTATTCCTGATAGAAATTTTTTGGTCAAATAAGAGAGATTTTTAAAATGGATAATTTTGATTAAGTTAAATTAAAAATGTTTTGTACAAACAAAACCAATACAACGAATATCAGGAAAAAAGAGAAAACTGGGAATTAATCTTTACAGAAAATGTCACTGATGAAGATCTCATTTATCAATTATATAAGAGAAATGAATCAAATTTATGCAAGTCATTAACCAATTGATAAATGGTTAAAGGATATGAATAGACAGTTTTCAGATGAACAAACTGAAGCAATCTCTAGTCTTATGAAAAATGATATAATGCAAATTAAAACAATTCTGAGGTACCACCTCAAATCTAACAGATTGGTTACTATGACAAATAGAAAAAGGATAAATAGCAGAGAGAATGTGAGAAAATTGGGACATTAATGCATTGTTGATTGCATTGTGAACTTATTGGGGCAGCTAGGTGGCACAATGGATAGAGCACCAGCCCTGGAGTCAGGAGGACCTGAGTTCAAATCCAGCCTCTAACACTTAATAAGTGCCTAGCTATGTGACCATGGGCAAGTCACTTAACCTCACTCCCTTGCAAACAAAAAAACAAATGAATTGTGAACTGATTGACCAATTCTGGGGAGCAATCTGGAACTATAACAAAGGAGCAAACAAAGTATGTATTCCCTTTGGTACAGCTATACCATTATTAGGCTTTTTTTGATGAGCAGACAGATTTCAGAAAAACCTAGAAAGACTTAAATGAACAGTTTCAAAGTGAAAAAAAATATTGTTAACAGTAATAGTAGCATTGTGTGATGATCAACTGAATAATTTAACTAATCTCAGCAATCCAATGACTCAAGATGATTACAAAAGCTTCATGATGGAAAATGTTATTCATACCAGGGGAAAAAGTGGTTGACTCTTTAAGCAAATCAAAACACGCTATTTTCAGTTTATTTTTTTCGCAGTTTTTTCCCCCTGGAGATCTGTTTCTACTTTTATAATGTGACTGATATGACAATATATTTTGCATGAGTCTACATACGTAACCTGTATCAAATTGCTATCCTTTCTAAAAGGAGGGAAGAAGAAAAATTTGAAACTCAAATTTTGTAAAAGTGAATGTTAAAATGTCATTGCATGTAATTAAATAAAATTTAAAAAGAGAGATTTTATGGTAAATGATACTGGAATAATCTAGTCTTAGATATTTTTAATAGAAAGATTTTACTTCCTTTTTCTTGTTCTGATGAAAAATAATTAGAATGAAAGAAAACTAGTAAAAGCCAGTACTCTAGGTCAGGTTTAAATGTGACCAGTCCAGTAATTCAGTCCCCTGGATAGAATGTAATAAAGCACCCATAGATCAAAAAATAAAACAAAAGCATTTTTATTGATTAAGATTAAGAAGGATACAATTTCTGATTCTTTCAAATATACTGCTTCCTTCCTATCTCTCTGCTTTCATTATGGTAACTAAGTGAGAAAGGTTTTCCTATAGGGTGATTTGAACTGTGCTAAAAACCTGGTCTTATATTAGCTCCTCCTAGAGGGATGGGCCATTTTATGCCTCAGGCATCAAGGGAAAAAAATGTCCTACATTCTTAAAAAATCAGCTTAATCTTAAATAAAAGTAATAGTGTTCCTACCAAAAGAAGAATAAAATGGGGAAAAAATATATAAATCATCTTCTATGGAAGAAATGATAGCTGAGAAATTGGGAAGAGAAGGAAAAATATTTCAAGGAAATACATCAAAATAGCAAGATTAGTTTTTCAATAATTTGGAAGAATATAAATGATTTAGAAAAACAAAGAAGCTGCCCACTAATTAAACAAAAGCAGCATTCTTGTAAATTAGCTGGTTTCTGTACTTATATTTTATGAAGTAAATTTTCTTTTTAAAACAATTGACAGCTACCTCCAGACTAAAGTGTTACTAAGAGATAGAACAAAAGTTTTTTAGTCCTCAGTCAGCCAAGAGTAAAAGAAAATTCAAGATGAAAGCATCTTTAAATGTTATAGAATTTGCATACATCTAGTAATATTTGCTTCTCTAAAATGCAACTGGATAAGATTTTAAAATATTTTAGAAAATTAGGCTTCTAAAAGGCTCTAGAATCAAAATCATCTTTGTATTCCCAGGATAAGTGGGCAAAGTTACTGAAATCACACTATATTTTCTCCTAATGACAGATTTCATCCACTGGGGCGGGGGGAGTTGGAGGGAGCATTGCGGAAATGAGGGAGGAAGGGAGAAAGAAAGAAGGAAGGAAGAGAAAGAAACAAAGACAGTATATAAACATACTCAAGTTAGATATATATCTGCTTCAGCTACATCCAATATATTTTTCACATTTTACATATTTGTACATTATCTTTTTTGCTTTAATGCAAGTACACTGTTATTTCCATTTCAAGAGATTCTCTTCTCAGGTGCTAAAATGCCAAGTGCTGACATTTTATTGTGTTTATCTGTGTTTTCTCTCATGTGCTTAAGATGTTACAGAGCCTTCCTAAAATGAATTAACCCAAAGTGACCTCAGACTACCTATTTAGTTTGAATGACAGACTCTAACTACTATGGTGTTAATTATATCTTTTCTAAGATCAACAAATGATATAGGATCATTATTGATTAAGTATACTGGATTTAGACCCATTCCAATGTACTTAAAAGTGCTGTCAAAGGATGCAATACCACTATCAATCACAAGGGTTTGTCCTAAGTTCTAATAGCAGCACTGCAAGCAAACTATACAAAATGATCTACTATGATTATGGAAAAAGGATAATGAAGAATGTTGTCCATATCATGACAAAGAGGTGATAAATAAATAACGAAGAATAGAAACACATTTTAGGATTTTTTCTAATGTGGAAGCATATTTGTTTGAGACTGCTTATATAATACAGCATCATTGAGTTCTATCTTTGCTTTTTTTTCTTTCTTATGACTAGGAGTTGAGAATTAAAAAATAATAAATGCTTATAATTGAAAGGAAATGGTACAATTAGAAAATTGAAAAAGATTAAGAGGAGGGGTGAAGAAAATGAGGAGGAAAAAGGAGGAGGAATCAGAGGAGAAAGAATCAAAAATCATCACCTACAAGTAGGACATTTTTGAAAATTATATGCTTAATATTTTTGCAAATGTAAATGAAGAAAAGCCATGTATAATGCAGATCTTCAATTTCATGAATAATCAGATACTACTGATATGTTCTGTATATGAAAATGCTCATTTTCTTGGGTATTTGCTCTTTAAATTTGTTCAAAGTAAAATTGAAAAGAAAAAAAATGGTGAAAGCTTTGATAAGTCAATTCATGATGTACTTCCCAAATACTAGAAATTAAATCTATTCAGGGGTTGATTGGGCAGGATTTAAATTTGAGAAAACAGAGGCAGATGGAGAATAAATAACTTGTCAAGGGATACATAGTAACAATTTCTGAGATTGTATTCAAATTCAGGTCTTTTTCGAATCCAGATCTCACACTCTATCCCTCTGCACCATTTTGTTACTTCTAACCAGTTCATTCCTACAGGAATTCAAACTCAATTTTAGGATTTGGCTTCCTTTTCTCCTGTTCTCTCATTTTTTTTAACTCAACACCATGCCAATTCTTTACCTTTCCAGAAAAAGTTTCTTATCTTAGAAATATTTATAGTTTAGGAGAGAGAAACAGAGACACAGACTGAAGGAGACAGGAGAGGGAGAGAGAGAGAGAGAGAGAGAGAGAGAGAGAGAGAGAGAGAGAGAATAGGGCATGAAATACTATTCTATTTTTTACAGAGGAAGCAAAGATAACAACAAAACCCCAATACATATTAATAGAATCATTTAAGTAGGATACAATGACTTAACTTAAAAGCTCCAAATACAATTGCCTTATATGTTGATAAAAATCATGATCGAAATAAAGGATTTTAATTAGACCTTTCATATTTCACCTCTACCCTAACCACTATCATAATGACTATCAATTGATTTCCCTACTACCCATTGTCCTGAAAATACCTCTTCTGGTGCAACTCAGTTCTGCAACTTTCATGACTCTAGTTAGACAGTGTCACCACAGCCCCTAGACAAACACACAAACTACCTACAAAGGAAAATAAAACATAGAGTTACAGAGAAGTCAGGAGTTCTCAGAGTGAGCTTTCCTGATTATTTCCTTTCATACTCACTAGCCATCATGTGATTGGGATGGCCTTGATCAGTGTATAGATTCTCACTGGTGTCAGATTGTGTCATCTTCAAAGATACATTCACAAAGAAGGTCAATCAGACACTGCAGCCTCTTTCATGGGGTTCTCTCAGACTTCAGTTCTTGTAGCTCATTACCAAGCAGCATCATTTCAGTTATGATGCCATTCATGTATGAGAGTCATTGCCTCATGCAATAGTGTATTTGCATACTTGGATTGATTTGGAATAGGGTAGAAGGTCAAGAAAGTATCCTAATAGCATTGAGGACATGTTAACACATTAATCATTTGAAAAGATGAAATTCATCCAGTTGAGATTCTTTCTGAATCCTAGTTGAGACAGTAGAAGTGCCTTGTTCAAGTCAACCTCAATGTAATCATGAATTTATAAGATTTCATTTTGTCAAGCCATCTGAAACCTCATGAAATATTAATTCAAAATAAAGGAAAAAAAATAACACTGGACTTTGTATATATTCCCTGATGAAAGTTTGAAAATTACTATTGATATTACCTTCACAACTTCTTATGTTTGAAATGTCTACTCCTTAAGTGTTATTGTTAACCAAAACTACTAAGCCTTCACAGTAATTTTTTTGACATGATGTATTCCAAAATATGTATTTATATATTCTGAAGATTATGATCATTGACTTTTTTAAAAAGTGGAGGCAATATAGACTACAGTGCTAGACTTGAAATTAAGATCTAGGTTCATAATCTACCTCTGAAATTTTTTTGATATGTGCCCATGAACAAATTACTTGACCTTTAAATTCACCTCAAGCAACAACTTGAGATTATGAACAGAGTCAAAGGTTGTTTTCTTCTTTAATAAAAAAAATTCCAAAAATTGTTGAAATTAAAAATTATTACTATTTTTGTTAGAAGAAATATCTTAAATGTTCTTCATTGGTGTTTACTTTGATGGATTCTTTTAAAAATATTTTATTCATTTTAGAATTACAAATAACAGTAGTTTTAACAATCATTTTTACAAGGTTTTGAGTTTTATATTTTTCTCTCTCCCTCCCTTCCCTCCCCCTCCCCCTGACAAAAAAAATAATATAAACTATATGTGTAGAAACATGATAAACACTGATCAATATTAATCATGCTGTGAAATAAGAATGAAATCCAAATTGGGAAAAAAACATGAGAGGAAAAAATAAGACATAATACATTAAATAACTTTCAAAAATTGAAGATACTAAGCTTTGGTCTGCATTTAAAGTTCATAGTTCCTTCTCTGGATATGGATGATATTTTCCATCATAAATCCTTTCAGAATTTGTCTCTGATTACTGCACTGGTGAAATGAGCAAGCCCACTATGATGGTTTCTTGATAGTTATCTTCCTTGTCCATACCCCAAGTCCCAGTTTCTGAGAAAACTTTTCAGTCTTGGCAAGTCCATCTAAAACAAAGTCCTTAGTGATTTGGGCAGGTGAAGTTCAGAACATTATTTAGCAAAAACAAACCAAGAATTAGTATGGTGTAGCTGTAGGAGTAATTTGAGATTTATTTTCTTTCAAATGCTTTCTGCCACAAATGAAATAGTTTCAGTTATGAATTAAATTGAATAAATAAAAGAGGAAAGTTAAAGAGGTGCTGTTTTTTAAAATACCTTTGCAGCATAGTTTTATTTTTTTAATCTCCTAGCTAAGCATATGTGAAAATAAATGTACAACATTTTGCACTGAGAAGAATAACTATTTTTACCAGAATATTATTATTTCCTCTTGAGATATTTTTGTGTGTTGATTGTCAAATGTAATAAATAAATAAATGATTAAAAAGCTACTCACTGGATTTGAAGGACAGAAAGTCTTATTTCATGTATATTCTGTCACTAAGAAGTTGTATGATCTGGATCAAGTCAGTTCAGATCTCTAAACTTCATCCTCTCCCCAAAACTCACTTAAAACATATGTAAAATTGTAATAGTAGGGGCAGTTGAAGAGCACAGAGGATAGAGTGCCAGTCCTAGAGTCAAAAGGACCTGAGTTCAAATCCAGAATCAGACTCTTGGTACTTACAGCTATGTGACTATGGATAAGTCACTTAACTCCACTACCCCACAAAAAACAAATTATAATAGTAATAAATCTTACAATAAAATGAAAAACAAAAAAGAAAATCATTTATTTAGTACCTACTATATTCCAAGTACTTTAATAAGTATCCACATAATAATCTAATAAGTGCTAGTATTTCATCTTATTTACCATCTTAAGTAAACTAAGGCAGATAGAGACTATGTAACTTGTGCAGGATCACACAGCTATTATGTACATGTCTGAAACTGGATTTAAATACAGGTCTTTCTAATTCCAGATCCGGTGCTGTTTTATCTAGCTATGTTATGGAATTTTATTCAGGAGATCCCTTTATATAACTTTATATAACTTGAGTAAGCTAGGAATGAAAGCTAAATTTATCTTGCATATCATCTAATCACTACTAAATAGCAAAATTGATGTTCAAAAAATATCAGTTAACGATTCCTCTTATTTGAAATTTATTTACAATAACTTTGCTAATCATAATCAGTTTTGCTTTAAATTGAGGGCCAAAATTTTTGTCAATCATTACCATTTAATTTGACAGTGTGATGAACTACACATGTCTAACCCCAAAAGTATTATTACTGGATGCAATTAAATATTTTCAGCAATAACAATGTTCTTCAAGGCACAAACTAATCATTTACTTAAAATAATGAGTGGTGATCTTGAATAAGAGAAGTACAAATAAGAAGCCTACTTCTTGAATTTATAAATCCTTGATTCTTATTTATGGACATTAGTCCAATTGTTTTCCACTTTAATGCGCCCAGTCTTCATTCCTATAACAAAACTAACAAACATATACCCCCTTAGCATCATTAGTATCACCATTTATATGATATTAAGACAAATATATTGCATGCATTACCCAAATACCAATGACTTCTCAGTGGAGCTCGCACTTGAATCAAGAGTTCCAACCCTGGAGCAAGTTTAAACATGGATCTATTCTACAAATAGTGAAACATTTAAAAATTCATAAAACAGAGAGTAGAAAGTGGATCCATGTCAGTCATGTATTAATTTTTCAACATAAGAATTTAATTCTCTTATAACTCTTTTTTTCAGGTTTCCTTTGAAGTAGGTAGCAGACCAAAAGGGATGAAGATGAATTTAGAATCTGCATATAACTTTCTATTAATTCAGGGGATTTGGAGAACAAAGAAAATTAATGAGTTCTTTAAACCATCACAGCTTTGTGTTTTGCTTTGAACATGTTGTTATACTAAACAGTAAGTTTTGTTCTATGCTATAATAAAGACTCAGCAAGTTGCAGTGTTTCAACAGTTCAAAGAAATATCACAGGGAGTTTGCATCAAATTACAAAATCATATCACTTTATGACTCAGGTGTACTAAGAAGTTATTACTTTTTGAGGAGCAAATAGAATAGAGATGAATCTTTTAAATTGTAATATATATATATATATATATATATATATATATATATATATATAATACATATATATTAAATAAAATTATTTCCTTTACACACCTAGGCATGACCCTAGTTTCAGCCCTCATCAAATTTATCTGAATATCATGATGTAAATCAATCATCAAACATTTATCACTTTTCTGCCATATATCAGACACTGTGCTGTGTGTTGGATGTGTATGGGATAAGAATCCACTTAAATATAGAAAGAGAGACTCCTCTGAGCAAAAAGGAAAGTTTAGTTTGATTTTTCTCAAGAAAAGGGCACCCCACAAGTCTCACAAAGGTAGTGAAGATCAAGCAGCTGTCCCAAGGTGACAGTCAAGCAAGATTATATGACCTAGTGTGATTCCCACCTCCCTAACCCCCTCTCTTCCAACCTGATTGGTTAAGGTTTTCAGAGTTACATCTTTACGTGAAAAATCTACCCAGAAACAAAGAGAAGAATAAAAGGTTTTCATAAAATATTACCTCACCATCCAGATGGTGAGGGTATCAGAAGAAGATTTCTAATGACCTTCTGTTAAATGAATTAATGTCTGAGTATGCAAGGTCTTCTTAGTTTAGCACTTATCAAATAAGAGAAGGAAAACCACTGTTCTCACAGTCCATTAATAAATAGGTGGCTAACTAAGCCTGCAAGGTCTCTTCTCTGGAAGTATTACACTACTTCCCTCCCTTACAGAATCACTGCAAGTTCTTTCTGGAAGTAGTCCACTGTTTCACTCCCTAGCAGAATTGGGAGGGTGTCTGACTGTGAATACAAGGTCTTTCTCCCTCTTCTAGGAATAGTCTAAGAGTAATAGTCTGTCTTTGTTTTAAAGATTTTTAACACTGAGAGGACTTCACTAAGAATATTAACTCATAAGAGGGAATATCCCACTCAATTCTTCCTCTTTTACATATATATATATTATATATAATATATATATATATATATATATATATATATATATATATATATGTATGTATATAGTCATCTGAAGTCCTCTCACACTATCCTAGATAACCTCTCAGGTTCTATTCTCTCTCTCTTCCTGTCCACTTGTCACCCATCTTCTTTTTGGAATCCTGACCAAACAACCCACACACACATATCATAGACACAAGAAAGGAAGATAAACTCATCCCATCTCTCCCTCATTTCCCCTGGAGACATTCAATGTCTTTCTATATCTGCAGAGTCCATTCCATTCTCCAATTTGGATGATTTGTTGAGATGTCCTTCTCTGGTAAAAGAACTTCTTAACACAACATCTTATCAGACAGATTCATATTTTCATCATCAGACCATAAAATTCTAAAGCTATTAAAATTCACATTTCACACTGATATACATACTTTACTTTAACAAAAATACAACTTTCATAATTGTTTACTTCACAAGTGAATATGTTGAAAAATTTCAAGTTGCTTGAGCTTATACCATTTACATTAGATGACCATCTTTGTACAAAGAGTGTCCAGCAAGTGACATACAAATAGCCTCAATCTCTTGCTCTTCCTTAAAATAATAAAGTATCTTTTGGGTCATGTATTTGATGATTCAATTCTCTGATCAATTCTGGTCTTTTTGTCAGGAAATTCTGGTAGCCCACTATTTTGGTGAGAAATTCCCATCTTTTCCCCAGAAAGGATATGCTGAATTTTCCAGGAAAGTAAATTATTGGTTATTATCCCTGGTCCTTTGCACTCTAATATATGGGCTCCGGTCCTTCAGTGTTAAGGTTGACAAGTCCTGTGTGAGTCTGATTGTGTTTCCTTTGTATTAAGATTGTTTCCATTTTATTGCTTGCAAAATTTTCTCCTTTATCTGAGAGTTCTGGAATTGGTTTATAGCAGCCCATGGAGTGTTTATCCTGGAAACACTTTCTGGAAGGGTTCTGTGTATTCCTTCAAAGGTTATATTGTCTTCTTGTCCTATTAGATTTAGACCATTTTCACTGATAATTTCTATGATGATTTCCAGGTTCTTTTTTTGATTCTGGCTTTCTGGTACTCTGATGATTCAAAAATTATCTCTCCTGTATCTATTTTCCTCGTCATTTGTTTTTTCCTAAAAGATACTTTACATTTTCTTCAATTTTTTTGATGGAATCTTGCAGTCTCATAGATTCATTGGTTTCTATATGTTCGATTCTAATTTTTAGAATTTTATTTTCTTCAATTAGCTTTTGTGTTTATTTTTAAAGGAATTGATTTCTTTGGTCAATTTTTCATAATTTTCCTATAGTACTCTCATTTCTTTTTTTCCATTTTTCCTCTTAATCTCTTCCTTGGTTTTTAAATTCTTTTTTAAGCTCTTGTATGAGCATTTGGATTTAACTTCAATTCTTGGACTCTTTTGAGATTTCCCCGTGAGTAATTTTTCATTGATTTCTTCTTCTGACATGGCATTAATATTTTATTTGGAAAGTTTTCTATAGTGAGTGCTCATTTAGCTTTTTTGCTCATTTTTGTTGTTTTAGCTCAATTTCTGGGATATGGGGAGTATAGATCAAAGCATCTTATACTCAAGCTTGGGTCTATTCCTTGGCTTTTCATTGGTCAAGATGTTGCCTATGCAGTCTAAGCCTTGCCTTTGCAGAGGTCTATTTCCTCCTTTCTGTCCAGGTTCTGCCTTTGCAGGAGTTTGTTCCCAAACCAGTCCTGTCTTTTGGTACAGTATTCCCAGGATTCAGACTTCATTTGGGGGTGGGACCCTTCCTGCTGGCTTGTTCTCTGGCTGCTGAGATCTATGTTTTTGTTGAGCTGTCAGGACTTGAACTTCACAGTGTCTTAAAGATTTTTGGTGGTTTTCCTCCTCTCCACTCTTGCTTTTACATCTCCTTCCTCCCCCAATAAAAAGAGACAGATCTTCAGTGAAGATTCTCCACAATATCTACAGTTGAAAACTTCTTTGGATATTATCTTTTTCTTAGTTGTTTCTTTCTTGGTAGCTTCAATGTCTATGCAGAGGCTTCATTTAACCTCAGGTGGGAAAAGCTCCAGAAGCATCTCTAGCTTCACACTGCCATCTTGGTTCTACCTGAGGCAATATGGGGGTGATATTTCCTTTTCATACAGAGGGAGAGTTCTCATAGTGTCTCTCCATAATTAAATCATATAAGATCGGGGTGGCTAGGTGGCGTAGTGGATAAAGCACCGGCCCTGGAGTCAGGAGTACCTGGGTTCAAATCCAGTCTCAGACACTTAATAATTACCTAGCTGTGTGGCCTTGGGCAAGCCACTTAACCCCATTTGCCTTGCAAAAAAAAACCTAAAAAAAATCATATAAGATCATATAGTGATCTTATGTGGATAGATATTTAATTACTGAGGATTGTAGTATATTAGGGAGAGAGAGGAAAGGTGTATTTAAAAGGGTTGAACTTAAATGGATCATGAAGTGATCTTTCCTTATTCCATATTTTAATTTAAAAAGGTTATAGTGCTATAGTTGGGGTATAGGGCAAAGGGAGAAAGTATACCCAATAATTTGATTGAGCAGGGTTATAATGTTATTGTTTGAAAGCTATGGGGACTGAGGGAGAAAATGCACCTGATTGGTTGCAGAAGAGATGGAGAGAGTGTAGTTAGAGGAACTGGGCATGAAAATATGAAGTGATTTTGTTTTGCTTCATGCTTTGGCAACAATTGAAAGGACCAATAAAAAGGAAGCAAAAGTAAAAGTAAAGACAGTTAAAGTTAAAATGAAAAAAACTTTATGGGGAAAGGAGTAAGTTGTTGGAGAAGAGGGAAAAGAAGAAAGGAAAGAAAACCATAAATAGGGAAGATTGGCATGGAGGGAAATGCAGAATTAATAAACTGATCTGTAAATATGAATATGATGAACTCTTCTATAAAACAGAAGTAGATAGCAGAATGGATTAAAAATCAAAATCCTACAATATGCTGTTTACAAAAAACTCATGTGAAGCAGAAAGATACACACAGAGTAAAGGTAAAAGACTGACGTAGTAAAAAATCAGGAGAAGTAAAAAAAAAATCCAGGGTAATAGTCCTGATCTCAGGCAAACCAAAAACTATAAAAGATCATATTAAAAGGGATAAGGAAGGAAACTAATTTTCTTTTCTTTTTTCAGGTAGAATTGTAATTTTTATTATATTAACTTGACCTATCAATAAGCAGTTGACATTTGCCCAGTTATTTAAATCTGATTTTATTTGTATGAAAAGTGTTTTTTCTTTTTTCTTTTAAGATTTTCTTTATTTTAAGTTTTACAATTTTCCCCCTATTCTTCCTTCCCTCCCCTAAACACCACAAAAGTCAGTCTGTTAGTCTTCACAATGATTCCATGGTATATATTTATCTAAGTTGAATGTGATGAGAGAGAAATCATAACTTTAGGGAAGAAAAATAAAGTATAAGAGATAAAAGAATTACATAGTAAGAAATTTTTTTTCCCCATAAATTAAAGGCAATAGTTTTTGGTCTGTCTTCAAACTCCACGATTCTTTCTCTGGATACAAATGGTATTCTCCATTGTAGATATCCCAAAATTGTCCCTTATTGTTGCAGTGATGGAATGAGCAAGTCCACCAAGAATGGTCATCAACCACATGTTGCCGTTGAGTGTATACGCTGTTTTTCTGGCTCTGTTCATCTTGCTCAGCGTCAGTTCATGCAAATCCTTCCAGGTTTCTCTGAATTCCCATCCCTCCTGGGTCCTAAGAGAACAATAGTGTTCTATGACAAATATATATATATATATATACATATATATATATATATATATGTATATATATATATATATATATATCACAGTTTGTTAAGCCACTCCCACATTTAAAGGATATTTACTTAATTTCCAAATCTTGCCACCACAAACAGGGCTACTATGAATATTTTTGTACAAGTATTGTTTTTACCCTTTTTCATAGTCTTTTCAGGGTATAGACCCAGTAGTGATATTGCAGGATCAAAGAGTATGTACATTTTTGTTGCCATTCGGGCATAATTTCAAATTTCTCTCCAGAAAGATCCATTGAGTTCACAGTTCCATCAACAATGTATTAGTGTCCCAGATTTCCCACATCCCTTCCAACATTTATCATTGTCCTTTCTGGTCATATTGGCCAGTCCGAGAGTTTTGAGGTGGTAACTCAGAGATGCTTTAATTTGCATTTCTCTAATAAGTAATGATGAAGAGCAATTTTTCATATGACTGTGGATCGCTTTGATTTCCTCCTCTATAAATTGCCTTAGCATATTCTTGGACCATTTGTCAATTGGGGAATTACTTTTTCTTTTGAAAATTTGACTCAGTTCTATGTATATTTTAGAAATGAGTCCTTTGTTAGAAATTTATTGCCAGTTTACTACATTTCTTTTGACCTTGGTTACAGTGGTTTTATATGTGCAAAAGCTTTTTGATTTAATGTGAACAAAATTATCTAGTTTGTCTTTAATGATGTTCTCCATCTCTTCCTTGGTCATAAACTGCTTCCTTTTCCATAGACCTGTTAAGGCAAAACCACCTTCTTTAGCACTTTTTAATTCATTGAATGCCTGGAAATTCTTGATTTTTTATTTCTCCGTATGAATTTACTTACAATTTTTTCCAACTCATTAAAGCATTTTTTTGTAATTTTGATGGGTAGGGAACTAAATAGGCAATTTAGTTTTGGTAGAATTGTCATTTTTACTATATTAACTCGACCTATCCATGAGCAATTGTTGTTTGCCCAGTTATTTAAATGATTTTATTTTGTGGGAAGTGTTTTTCTTTTCAAAAAGTTTTGGGGTCTGCCTTGGCAAGTAGACTCCCAAGTATTTTAAACTGTCTGAGATTATTTTGAATGGGATTTCTCTTTAAAGCTCTTCCTGCTGTATCTTGCTAGTCATATATAGAAATGTTGAGGTTTTATGAGCATTCATTTTTATATCCTGTGACTTTGCTAAAGTTGCTATTTATTTCTAGTAGTTTTTTAGATTATTTTTTTGGAATTCTTTAGGTATACCATTGTATCATCTGCAAAGAGCGAGACTTTTGTCTCTTCCTTCCAAATTCTAATTCCTTCAATTTCTTTTTCTTCTCTTATTTCTGAGGCTAACATTTCTTTTTTAACTTTAAAGATTTTATTTATTTTGAGTTTTCCAATTTTTCCCCCAATCTCACTTCCCTTCCCCCACCCCCCAAGGAAAGCAATTTGTTAGTCTTTACATGTTTTCCATGTTGTACATTGATCAAAATTGAGTGTGATGAGAGACAAATCATATCTTTAAAGAAGAAACATAAAGTATAAGAGATAACAACATCAGACAATAAGATAGCAGTTTTTTTCTCTAAATTAAAGAGAATCGTCCTTGAACTTTATTCAAACTCCATGGTTCTTCATATGGATACATATGGTATTCTCCATTGCAGACAGTCCCAAATTGTCCCTGATTATTGCACTAATGAAATAAGTGTGTCCATGAAGGTTAATCATCACCCCCATGTTGCTGCTAGGGTGTACAGTGCTTTTCTGGTTCTGCTCATCTCACTTAGCATCAGCTCATACAAATCCCTCAAGGCTTCCCTGAATTCCTGTCCCTCCTGGTTTCTAATAGAACAATAGTGTTCTATGACATACATATACCACAGTTTGCTAAGCCATTCCCCAATTGAAGGACATTTACTTTATTTCCTTCTTTGCCACTAAAAACAGGGCTGCTATGAATATTTTTGTACAAGTGATGACCCTTTTTCATCATCGCTTCAGGGTATAGACCCAGTAGTGGTATTGTTGGATCAAAGGGTATGCACATTGTTTTTGCACTTTGAGCATAGTTCCAAATTTCTCTCCCTAAAGGTTGAATGAGTTCACAGCTCCACCAACAATGTAATAGTGTCCCAGATTTCCCACAACCCTTCCAACAATGTTCGTTATACTTTCTCATCATATTGGCCAGTCTGAGAGATGTGAGGTGGTAACTCAGAGATGCTTTAATTTGCATTTCTCTAATAAGTAATGATTTACAGCAATTTTTCATATGGCTATGGATTGCTTTGATTTCCTCATCTGTAAATTGCCCTTACATATTCTTTCACCATCTGTCAACTGGGGAATGGCTTTTTTTTAAAATGACACAGTTCTCTGTACATATATATATATATATATATATATATATTAGAAATGAGTCCTTTGTCAGAATCATTAGTCGTAAAGATTGTTCCCCACTTTACTACATTACTTTTGAGCTTGGTTGCAGTGATTTTATCTGTGCAAAAGCTTTTTAATTTAATTTAATTGTAATTGTAATCCTCTAGTTTGTTTTTAGTGATGTTCTCCATCTCTTCCTTAGTCACAAACTACTCCCCTTTCCATAGATCTGACAGGTAAACTAGTGCTTGATCTTCTAATTTGCTTATAGTATTGTTTTTATGTCTAAATCCTGTATTGAACTGGATCTTGTCTTGGAAAAGAGTGTGAGGTGTTGGTCCAATCTAACTTTCTTCCATACTAACTTCCAATTTTCCCAGCATTTTTATCAAAGACAGAGTTTTGTCACAACAGCTGGACTCTTTGGGTTTATCAAACAGCAGATTACTATAATCATTTCCAGCTATTGCACCTAGTCTATTCCACTGGTCCACCACTTTATTTCTTATCCAATACCAAAGATTTTTGATTACTGAAGCTTTATAATACAATTTTAGATCTTTTAGGGCCAAGTCCTGTTCTTTTGCACTTTTTTCATTAAATCCCTGGAAATTCTTGACTTTTTCTTTCGCAACATGAATCTTTTTTTAGGTTTTTGCTAGGCAATGGGGTTAAGTGGCTTGCCCAAGGCCAGACAGCTAGGTAATTATTAAGTGTCTGAGACTGGATTTGAACCCAAGTACTCCTGACTCCAGGGCCAGCGCTTTATCCACTATGCCACCTAGCCACCCCCTCTCAATATGAATTTACTTACAACTTTTTCTAACTCATTAAAGTAATTTTTTGGAATTATGATTGGTAAGGCACTAAACAGGTAGCTTAGTTTTGATAGAATTGTTACTTTTATTATATTAGCTCTATCTATCCATGAGCAGTTGCTGTTTGCCCAGTTATTTAAATCTGATTTTATTTGTGTGAGAAGTGTTTTAAAATTAATTTCAAAATGTTTCTGAGTCTGCCTTGGCAAAGAGACTCCCAGGTATTTTATATTGTCTGAGGTTACATTGAATGTGATTTCTCTTTCTAACTCTTCTTGCTTTATCTTGCTAGTCATATATAGAAAAGTTGAGGATTTATGAGGGTTTATTTTATATCCTACAACTTTGCAAAAATTGCTAATTGTTTCCAGTAGTTTTTTGGATGATTTCTTGGGATTTTCTAGGTATAACAACAAGTTATCTGCAAAGAGTAAGAGTTTTGTCTCTTCCTTCCCAATTCTAATTCCTTCAATTTCTTTTTCTTCTCTAACTGCTGATGCTAACATTTCTAATACAAAATAGAATAGTAGTGGTGATAATGGGCATCGTTGTTTTATCCCTAATCTTATTAGGAATGCCTTTATCCTATCCCTGTTGCATACAATGCTTATTGATGGTTTCAGATAGAAACTGCTTATTATTCTAAGAAACAATCCATTTATTCCTATACTCTCTAGTGTTTTTAGTAGGAATGGGTGCTGTATTTTGTCAAAAGCTTTTTTCAGTATCCATTGATATAATCTTATGATTTCCTTTTTTTAGATTAAGAAGGTAAATTTTATTATTATTTTTTAAATTAATTTTTATTAAAGATATTATTTCAGTTTTACAATTGCTCCCAATCTTGCTTCCCTCCCCACACCCCCCCAAAAAAGCATTCAGTCAGTCTTTACTTTGTTTCCATATTGTACATTGATCCAAATTTGGTGTGATGAGAGAGAAATCATATCCTTAAAGAAGAGAAGTCTAAGAGGTAACAGGATCAGACAATAAGATATCTGTTTTTTTTCTAAATTAAAGGGAATAGTCCTTGAACTTTGTTCAAACTACACAGCTCATTATCTGGATACAGATGGCACTCTCCTTTGCAGACAGTCCAAAATTATTCCTCATTGTTGCACTGATGGAATGAGGGAGTCCTTCAAGGTTGAACATCACTCCCATGTTGCTGTTAGGGCGTACAGTGTTTCTCTAGTTCTGCTCATCTCACTCAGCATCGGCTCATGCAAATTACTCTAGGCTTCCCTGAAATCCCATCCCTCCTGGTTTCTAATAGAACAATAGTGTTCCAAGACATACATATAACACAGTTTGCTAAGCCATTCCCCAATTGAAGGACATTTATTTGATTTCCAATTCTTTGCCACCACAAACAGGGCTGCTATAAATATTTTTGTACAAGTAATGTTTTTACCCTTTTTCATCATCTCTTCAGGGTATAGACCCAGTAGTGTTCTTGCTGGATCAAAGGGTATCATTATTTTTGTTGCCCTTTGGGCATAGTTCCAAATTTCTCTCCAGAAAGACCGGATGAGTTCATAGCTCCACCAACAGTGTAATAGTGTCCCAAATTTCCCACAACCCTTCCAACAACAATGATCATTATCCTTCCTGGTCATATTGGCCAATCTGAGATGTGGTACCTCAGAGAAGCTTTAATTTGCATTTCTCTAATAATTAATGGTTTAGAGCATTTTTTCATATGGCTATGGAGTGCTTTGATCTCCTCATCTGTAATTGCCTTTGCATATCCTTTGACCATATGGCAATTGGGGAATGGTATTTTGTTTTAATAATATGACTTAGTTCTCTGTATATTTTAGAAAGGAGTCCTTTGTCAGAATCATTAGATGTAAAGATTTTTTTCCCAATTTACTACATTTCTTTTGATCTTGGTTACACTGGTTTTATCTTTGCAAAAGCTTTTTAATTAAATGTAATCAAAATCATCTAATTAGTTTTTGGTAATGTTCTCCAGCTCTTCCTTAGTCATAAACTGCTCCCCTTTCCAGAAATCTGACAGGTAAAGTAGTCCTTGATCTTCTAATTTGCTTATAGCATTGTTTTTTTTATGTCTAAGTCCTGTAACCATTTGGATCTTATCTTGGTAAAGGGTGTTAGGTGTTGGTCTAATCTAAGTTTCTTCCATACTAACTTCCAATTATCCCAGCAGTTTTTATCAAAGAGGTAGTTTTTATCCCAATGGCTGGACTCTTTGGGTTTATCAAACAGCAGATTACTATAATCACCTCCTGCTTTTACACCTAGTCTATTCCACTGGTCCACCACTCTATTTCTTAGCCAATACCAAACAGTTTTGATGACTGATGCTTTATAATATAATTTTAGATTGGTAGGGCTAAGCCACCTTCTTTTGCACTTTTTTTCATTAAGCTCCTGGCAATTCTTGACTTTTTATTTCTCCATATGAATTTACTTACAATTTTTTCTAATTCATTAAAGTAATTTTTTGGAATTTTGATTGGTAGGACACTAAACAGATAGTTTAGTCTTGGTAGAATTGTCATTTTTATTATATTAGCTCTCCCTATCCATGAGCTGTTGATATTTGTCCAGTTATTTAAATCTGATTTAATTTGTGTGAGAAGTGTTTTATAATTGTTTCCAAAAAGATTGAGTCTGTCTTGGCAGATTCCCAAGTATTTTATATTGTCTGAGCTTACTTTGAATGGGATTTCTCTTACTAGCTCTTCCTGATGTATCTTGCTAGACATATATAGAAAAGTTGAGGATTTATGAGGGTTTATTTTATAACCTGCAACTTTGCTAAAATTGCTAATTGTTTCCAGTAGTTTTTTGGATGATTTCTTGGGATTCTCTAGATAGACTATCATGTCATCGGCAAAGAGTGAGAATTTTGTTTCTTCCTTCCCAATTCTAATTCCTTCAATTTCTTTTTCTTCTCCAATTGCTGATGCTAACATTTCTAATACAATATTGAAGAGTAGTGGTGATAATAGGGACCCTTGTTTCACCCCTGATCTTATTGGGAATTCCTCTAGCCTCTCCCCAATGAATATAATGCTTGTTGATGGTTTCAGATAGATACTGCTAATTACTTTAAGGAACAGTATATTTATTCCTACACTCTCTAGTGTTTTTAATAGGAATGGATGCTGTATTTTGTGAAAAGCTTTTTCAGCATCTATTGATATGATCATATGATTTCTGATAGGTTTTCTGTTGATATAATTGAGTATACTAACAGTTTTCCTAATATTGAACCAACCCTACATTCCTGGAATAAATCCGACTTGATCATAATGTATTATACTAGTAATAACTTGTTGTAATCATTTTACTAAGATTTTATTTAGGATTTTTGCATCTATATTAATCAGGAAAATAGGTCTATAATTTTCTTTCTCTGTTTTAACTCTTCCTGGTTTAGGTAACAGCACCATATTGGTTTCATAGAAAGAGTTAGGCAGAGTTCCACCTTTCCCTGTTTTTTGAACGGGTTTATATAGAATTGGAACCAATTATTCCTTTAATGATTCGTAGAATTCACTTGTGAATCCATCAGGCCCTGGAGATTTTTTTTAGGGAGTTTAATAATGGCTTGGTGAATTTCTTTTTCTGAGATAGGGTTGTTTAGGTATTTAATCTCTTCTTTATTTAACCTGGGCAACTTATATTATTGAAAATATTCATACATTTCATTTAGATTATCAAATTTATTGGCATAGAGTTGGGCAAAATAATTTTGAATTATTACTTTAATTTCCTCCTCATTGGTGGTGAATTCACCTTTTTCATTTATGATACTAGCAATTTGGTTTTCTACTTTCTTTTTTTAATCAAATTGACCAGAGGTTTATCAATTTTATAGGTTTTTTCATAATACCAAGTTTTGGTTTTATTTATTAATTCAATAGTTTTTTGCATTCAATTTTATTAATTTCTCCTTTAATTTTTAGAATTTCTAATTTAGTATTTAATTGGGGATTTTTAATTTGTTCTTTCGCTAATTTTTTTAGTTGCATGTTTAGTTCATTGATTTCCTCTTTCTCCAATTTATTCATGTAAGCATTTAGAGCTATAATATATCCCCTGAGAGTAGCTTTGGATGAATCCCATAGGTTTTGGTATGTTGTTTCATTATTATCATTATCTAGGATAAAATGGTTAATTCTTTCTATAATTTGTTTTTTGGTCCATTCATTTTTTAAAATGAGGTTATTCAGTTTCCAATTTGCTCTGGGTCTATATCTCCTTGGCCCAGTATTGCATATGACTTTTATTGCATTGTGGTCTGAGAAAGATATATTCACTATTTCTGCCTTTCTGCAGTAGATCATTAGGTTTTTATGTCCTAGTACATGGTCAATTTTTGTATAAGTTCCATGTACTGCAGAGAATAAGGTATATTCCTTTCTATCCCCATTCAGTTTCCTCCATAAGTCTACCATACCTAATTTTTCTAACAATCTATTTACCTCCTTAACTTCTTTCTTGTTTATTTTTTGATTCCATTTATCTAGATCTGATAGTGGGATGTTGAGGTCTCCCACTAGTAGAGTTTTGCTGTCTATATCTTCCTGTAGTTCTTTCAGCTTCTCAACTGAGAATTTGGGTGCTGTCCCACTGGGTGCATATATATTCAATATTGAAATGACTTTATTGTCTATGGTACTTTTTAGGAGGATAAAGTTTCCTTCCTTATCTCTTTTAATGCTATCTAATTTTACTGCTGCTTTGTCTGAAATAAGGATTGCTACCCCTGTTTTTTTTTTTTTACTGCAGCTGAAGCAAAATATATTTTGCTCCAACCTTTTACTTTTACTCTATATGTATCTCACTGCTTCAAATGAGTTTCTTGTAAGCAGCATATTGTAGGATTCTGGTTTTTAATACACTCTGCTATTTGCTTACATTTTAAGGGAGAGTTCATCCCATTCACATTCAACGTTATGATTACTAACTCTTTATTGCCCTCCATGCTATCTTCCCTCCGTTTGTATTTTCCCCCTTTCTCCCCCCTTATCCATATTCCCCAGTATTTTGTTTCTGAATACCACCCCTTCAGTGTGTTTGCCCTCCTATATCACATCCTCCCCTTTCTTTCCCCTTTCCCCTCCCTTCCTTTTGTTATTTCCCCCTTTTCCCCCACTCCCCTTCCCTTTCTCCATCCCCCCTCCCCTTTTCCCCTTTTAATACTTGAAAGGTTAGATGTTTTATAAGTTAACTGAGTATGTGTAGGTTGACTTTAAGCCAAGTCTGATGAGAAGATTCAGGTGTTTCTCATCTGCTCCCTTCTTCCCCTCTATTACCATAGGTTTTTTGGTACCTCTTAGTGTAATGAGATTTACCCCATTCAATCCTCTCCCTCCTCCAGTCTCTTTCCTGTCCCCCTTTTTAAGGAGGTAGTGTTTTTTAGATCATTCTATCTATGTCATAGAGAATTCTGAGTGTCTGTCACTTCTAGTTCAGTATATTCTATCAAATAGAGTCAAAATTCTTGAGAGTTATTAGGGTCTTTCTCCCAAGTGGGGTTAAAGTCAGTTACATCTCCTTAGATAGCAGTCTCATGGATAGGGCATGAATGTCCATCATTTCTGGCTAGGTATATTCTATCTGTTGGAGTTACAATTCTCAAGATTTATGAGAATATCCCTCCCCCCATGCTGGGATATAGCCAGTTTCAACTTACTGGATTCCATTTTTTTCCTTTTACCACTACACTTTTTTTTAACCTTTTCATGTGTCTCTTGAACCTCCTGTTTGATCTCCAAATTTTCTGTTTAGCTCTGGTTTTATCATCAGAAATTTTTGGAATTCTTCCGTTTCATTAAATGTCCATCTTTTTCCCTGGAAGAGAAGGCTCTGTTTTGCAGGAAAGTAGATGCTTGGCTGCATTCCAAGCTCCCTTGCTCTTTGAAATATCTCATTCCCGGACCTTCAATCCCTTAATGTTGATGCAGCCAGGTTCTGCATGATCCTTATTGTGGCTCCTTGATATTTAAATTGTTTCTGTCTGGCTGCTTGCAGGATTTTCTCTTTCATCTGACAGTTCTGGAGTTTGGCCACAACATTCCTTGGTGTTTTCATTTTAGGATCTTTTTCTGGTGGGGATAGATGTAGTCTTTCAAACTACTTTGCCCTCCGATTCCATGATATCAGGGCAGTTTTCTATCACTAGATTCTGTAATGTTAAGTTCAGGCTTTTTTTCTCTTCAATGTTTTCAGGAAGTCTTATAATTTTCAGGTTATCCCTTCTCGATCTATTCTCAAGGTCAGTGGTTTTGTTGATGAGGTATTTTACATTTGCTTCTATTTTTTTCTACTTTTTGATTTTGTTTAACTGAATCTTGCTGTCTCATGGAGTCATTAGTTTCTGTAGACTCCATTCTTTTTTGGGGGGAGGAGTTTTCTTCATTAACCTTTTGCAACTCCTTTTCCAATTGGTCAATTCTACTTTTGAAAGAGCTTTCAATTTGATCAATTGAGGTTTTGAGAGAATTTCTTTTTGCATTTTCCCATTTGAAGATCTGTGAGAATTATTCTCATTTTGTATTTGTCCAATTGAGGATCTGAAAGATTTATTCTCATTTTTTATTTGTCCAATTGTACTTTCTAAGGTTTTGTTTTCTTGTTGCAAAGTATTAATTGTCCCTCCCAAATTTTTAAGCTCCTTCCTTATTTCTTCAAGGAAGTCTTTCTGTGCTGAAGACCAGATTGTATTCTCCTCAGAGGTTCCAGGTCTCTCTGAGTTAGGGTCTTTCCCTTCCAAGAATTTTTCTATGGATCCACCTTTCCGCTGACCCTTCTTCATTTTGCTAAGACCTTGAGTTGGGGAGGGGCTGGTTCACAGGGGCTTGGGATCTCTAAAGGCTTTACTCACTGAGTGTAGTTTCTCTGGCTGACCAGTAGGAGGTGTTGGTTGCTTTCTCTGGAGTGTTTGTGACCTTGACTGAGGCCTTCTCCCTTTGCTTGAAGGGAGGACTTGGAGCTATTGAATTATTTTGCCTACAATCAATGGTGGGCTTTACCCTGGCCTGAGGTCATTCCTCAGCTGGGCTGGTTCTTCTGCTCACACACCTGGGCCTGAGGCAGAAGTAGTTTGAATTTGTTTCTTAGGGAACAAGTCTGATTTGTAATGGGACTCAGACCAGAGGAGCCCAGGGATGGTGTCTGAAGCTTTCTTGCTCCAGAACTCTCCCCCCAGCCCTGTCCGTAAGCGGCCCCAGGGGACAGCCCCAACACCAGCATCTCTGCTCCCCAGCCGACTCAAGTCCATGTTGTCCAGCCCCACCGCTGATCCAGCAGGTCTGGCTCTTGGGCCTGCAGACTCCCGGTTCCAATTCAGCTGCCAATCCAGTTGATCTGAGGCTGATCCTCTCCCTGAGCCCAGACTCACCCACAGGAATTCATCCAGTGCTGCTGGGGGAGACAAATCCTGAGGTAGATGTTCTTTCTCCTGGCTTTTCTTTCTGGGTTTTGTGGTTTGGATTTCTTTTAAGACGTTTGTTTCATGTGATAGATGGGGAAGAGATCAGGAGACTTTAGAACTGTGCCTGTCTTTTCTCTACCATCTTGGCCGGAAGTCTAATGATATGATTTCTGATAGGTTTGTTATTGTTATAATTAATTATACTAACAGTTTTTCTACTATTGAAACAACCCTGCACCCCTGGAATCAATCTTACTTGGTCATAGTGTATTATCCTAGTGATAACTTGTATTCACTTTACTAAGATTTTATTTAATAATTCGGCATCTGTATTCATCAGTTTGATAGGTCTATTTCTCTTTCTCTGATTTGACTCTTCCTGGTTTAGGTATCAGCACCATACTGATGTCATAGAAAGAGTTGGGCAGAGTTCTGCCTTCACCTATTTTTTCCAAAGAGTTAATATAGGATTAGAACAAATTGTTCCTTACATGTTTGATAGAATTCACTTGTCAATCCATCTGGTCCTAGATATTGTTTCTTAGGGAATTCAATAATAGCTTGTTGAATTTCTTTTTCTGAGATAGGGTTGTTTAGGTTTATATTTTCCTCTTCCCTTGAACTGGGCAACTTATATTTTTGAAAATGCTTGTCCATTCACTTAGATTGTCAAATTTATTGGCATAGAGTTGGGCAAAATAATTCCTGAATTATTACTCTAATTTCCTCCTCAATCATGATGAGTTCACCTTTTTTTCATTTATGATACCAGTAATTTAGTTTTCTTCTTTATTTTTTAATGAAATTGACCAGAGGTTTATCGATTTATTGTTTTTTTCATAAAATCAACTCTTGATTTTATTTATTAGCTCAATAGTTTTCTTGCTTTTGATTTTATTAATTTCTCCCTTAATTTTTAGAATTTCTAATTTGGTATTTAATTGGGGGGGCTTTAATTTGTTCTTTCTCTAATTTTATAGTTGCACATTTAGTTCATTGGTTTCCTCTTTCTCTAATTTATTCATGTAAGCATTTAAAGATACCATATATACTCTGACAGCTGTCTTGAGTTAATCCCATAGGTTTTGGTATGTCATTTCATTATTGCCATTATCTAGCATTAAATAATTAACTCTTCCTGTATTTTGCTGTTTGATCCATTCTTTTTAATTTAATTTTTACATTTTTTTAGGGTTTTTTGTAAGGAAATGGGGTTAAGTGGCTTGTCCAAGGCCACAGAGATAGGCAATTATTATGTGTCTGAACCCGGATTTGAACTCAGGTACTCCTGACTCCAGGGCCAGTGTTCTATCCACTGCACCACCTAGCCACCCCTCCATTCATTTTTTAAAATGAGATTATTTAATTTTCAATTTGTTTTGGGTCTGTATCTCCCTGGTCCAGTATTACAAATGATTTTTATTGCATTATGATCTGATAAAGATGTATTCACTATTTTTGCCTTTCTGCAGTTGATAATTAGGTTTTTATGCCCTACTTCATGGTCAGTTTTTGTGTAAGCACCATGTACTGCAGGAAAAAAAATGTATAGTCCTTTCTATCCCCATTCAGTTTCCTCCATAGGTCTATCATATCTAGGTTTTCTAACAATCTATTTATCTCCTTAATTTCCTTTTTGTTTATTTTATAGTTAGATTTATCTAAATCTATGAGTGGGAGCTTGAGATTTCCCACTAGTAGAATTTTTCTGTCTATGTCTTCCTGTAGTTCTTTCAACTTCTCTAAGTATTTGGATGCTATACCATTGGGTGCATACATATTTAGTATTGAAATTACTTTATTGTCTATGGTACCTTTTAGGAGGATATAGTTTCCTTCCTTATCTTTTTTAACACTATTTTTACAGCTGCTTTGTCTGAGATAACTTAACTGAGTCTTTATAAGTTAACTTTAAGCCAAGTCTGATGAGAAGAAGATTCAGGTGATTCACAGCTCCTCCCTTGTTCCCTTCTATTATAATGGGTCTTTTGTACCTACTGATGTAATGATATTCACCCATGCAGTCTCCTCCATCCTCCCTTCTCCTTACTGTCCCCCTTTTTAAGGGGGTATTTTTTTTTAATCATTCCATCTAAGTCACAGAAAATTCATTAGTGTACATCACTTCTGGCTAAGTATATTCTCTCTAATAGAGTTAAAATTCTCAAGAGTTATGAGAATCTTTCTCCCAGGAGGGGATATAATGACTCCATGAAACATGAACAATCTATTAAAAAAATGAAAAATTAATGAAAAATAGGAGAAAATGTAAAATACAACACAACACAACATTGGTAAAACAACTGATGTGGTGAGATAATTTAAGAATTATTGGAATACTTGAAAGCCATGATGAAAAAAAGAGCATAGATAGCATTCTTCATGATTTCATTAAGTATGACTCTAATATACTGGAATCAGAGCACAAAACAGTCACTGAAAGAATCCATTCATCACCTCTTTAAAGGGATCCCAAGGTGAAAATATCAAGGATCATTGTAGCCAGACTTCAGAGTTATCTCATCAAAGATAAAATCTTGCAAGAGGCCAGAAAGAAATAATTAACATATAAAGGAGCCACAATAAGGATTATATTGCACCTGACTGCATCAACACTAAAGGATGAAATTACCTGGAATATGATATTCTGGAAGGTAATGAGACTTTGATTGCAATTAAGGATCAACTACCCTGTAAAATTGAGCATTCTCTTTCAAGGGAAAAGATGAATTCCAAACTTTCTGGATGAAAATGCCAGAATTGTATAGAAAATTCGGTCTTCAAACAGGAGACTCAAGAGCTGTATGGAAAGGTAAACTGTGGAAAATAAAATGCCTACTATTCAATACCTACCTGGGAGGAAGATTCCCTTTATTCTTGAGAATTGTAACTCTGTTAGAGGGAGTATACTTAGACTGAAAGTAGGGAAATAAGTTGATTTTGATGGAATAATTTTTTAAAAAATTAAGAAATTACAAAAAGGTGATATTCTAACAAGACTGGAAGAAAGAGGAGGCAGAATCGAGTTAATTACATCACATACTATGGAAGGTAAAGAAACTAGTACCACAATCAAAAAACATTTCCTTGGTGAAAATAAGCACAATACATTAAGGAGAAACTTATCATTCAATGAAACAGAAGAATTTCACAAGGAAATTTTCACAAGGAAATTTTCACGAGGAAAAGTCCAGAATGAAACAAACAAACAAAAAATTGATCTCTAATATTAAGTCCAAAGAGAAGCTTACAATGGTAAAAAGAAAAAAGAAAACACAAAAGGACACCACAGAGCTAAATTGTTTATATCCCAATCTGGGCAGCTGATAATGCAATTTTTAAAAATTACATCATTAATAGTACAGCTAGAAGAAATATATCCATAGTTTGTATGTGCATAAGATAAACTTGAAGAAATGACAAAAATTATTAAAGGATAAGATAGAGTAATGGGTACAGAAAGAAGGGAGTGGGAATTTTAATGGGGTAAATTATTTCACATGAAGAGAAATGAATGACTTATTAGAGTGGAGGGGATAATGGGAGGGTAGGCAATGGTTAAAAAAGAATACTATACGCAATTAGTTGAATGTAGAAAGTTATTTTGCCTGACAATGAAGTGGGAAGGTAGGGAATTAAGTAATGACCAGACAGGGGGTAGGACTGAATGAAAGGAGGGTAGATTGGGGAGGTCATAGACAGAAGTAAACACTGGTGAGGAGGGAAATGATGAGAAGACAAAGATGACAAACAGGAGAAAAAAATAAGATGGAGGGAGATGCATAAATAGTAATAATACCTGTGAATAGGAATAGAATGAGCTCTCCCATAAAATGTAAGTAGATAGCAGAGTGGATCAAAAACTAAAAACCTACAATATCTCATTACAAGAAACACATTATAGCAGGAACATAAGAAAGGGACTCTAGCAGAATCTATTATGCTTCAACTGAAATAAAAAAAGTAGGAGCAATAATCATGATTTTGGATAAAATAAAATCAAAAATAGAATGGAATTAAAAATAATTGAAAGAAATACAGTAGGAAATTGCATCTTGCTAAAAGGTAATATAGACAATGAAGCAGTATCAATAATAAACATCTATGTTCCAAGTAATATAAAATCCAAATTATTAAATGAGAAATTAAGTTACTTACAGAAAGAAATAGACAGCAAGACTACATTAGTGGGGCATTCAGTTGCCTCTTATCTTTTTGAATATAATCCATTAAATAAATTGTAAACTAAATAATATAATTTTAAAGAATAAGCATGTCAAAGACCAAATCAGGTGGGGCCAAGATGGCGACAAGAAGGGATTGAGTCTTAGGAGCTCTCTGATAAAACTCATAAACTAAGGACTCTAACTAAGTTTTTGAGAGACAAAACCCACAGGGGGACCCAGTGAGGCAGTTCTCCTACTCAAGGTAACCTGGAAAAGAGCAGAAAGGCACTGCTCCCCGGGGTCGGAGGGGCGGCCAGCCAGAGGGGTAGCCTGCCAGAGCCAAAGAACTTCAGCCGCCCAGAAGCAGCACCAGGGTGCTGGGAGTCACAGCTCCCAGCAGTGGGGGAGTCTCCTGAGCTGCACCCCGAGGAGCACCAGGCACAAACCGGGGGAACAGCGGAGGACCTCTGCCAGAGCGAGCACATGGAACCCAGGCCTCAGGGCACATAGCAAACAGCTTGGTCTTTCTGCAGCCCAGATATGGAAACAGAAGCAGGCAGAGCCAGTAAGCAGGAGCCCCCAGGACATGAGCCCATTGAGCTGAGGGAGGGGAGTGAAAAGAGACTGCAGAGTTCTGTCCTCTGCCTCTGGAACAGGACTTTGGGGCTCTGACCACATTAGGATACTGATGGCAATCTAGGCCCCCCAGTAGAACAGCAAGGCCTACGCCCACCTCAGCCCTGTGGCAGAGGGGGGTGCTTATGGTCATTCACAGACCAGGAGGGAGGACAGAGCCTCACACACAGAGAACCTTGTGGGAGTGTCCCAGAAGCTCAGGAAGCACCCCAAAACCAGGCCCAAGCTGGGAAAATGAGCAAGCAGAGAAACAAAAGGAAGACTATTAAGAAATATTTTGCAAATGAGCCCAAGAAGGATCAAAATACTCAGTCTGAAGATGAGGAAGCACAAGCTCCTGCATCTAAAGACTCCAAGAAAAACAGAAATTGGGCTCAGGCTATGACAGAGCTCAAAAAAGACTTTGAAAATCAATTGAGGGAGTTGGAAGAAAAACTGGGAAAAGAAAGGAGAGAGATGCAGGAAAAACATGAAAATGAAGTCAGAAGCTTAGTCAAGGAAATCCAAAAAAATGCTGATGAACATAGCATGCTAAAAACCAGCTTAGGTGAAATGGATAAAACAGTTCAAAACGTTAATGAGGAGGAGAATGCTTTAAAAAGCAAAATTGGCCAGATGGAAAAAGAGATAAGAAAACTCTCTGAGGAGAACAAATCCTTCAGACAAAGAATAGAATTCAGGGAGATTGATGAATTTACCAGAAATCAGGAAACAATACTTCAAAATCAAAAAAATGAAAAATTAGAAGAAAATGTGAAATATCTCATTGAAAAAATAACTGATATGGAAAACAGACTTAGGAAAGATAATTTAAAAATTATTGCAATACCTGAAAGTCATGATCAGGAAAAGAGCCTTGACATCATTTTCAAAGAATTACTACAGGGAAATTGCCTGATATCCTAGAAGCAGAGGGCAAAATAGAAATGGAGAGAATCGATCCCCCAAAGAAAGAGATTCCAAAAAACTCTAGGAATATTATAGCCAAGTTCCAGACCTCCCAAGTCAAAGAGAAAATACTATAAGCAGCCAGAAGGACACAGTTCAAATTTCATGGAGCTGCAGTCAGGATCACACAGGACTTAGCAGCAGCTACATTGGAAGCTCATAGGGCTTGGAATGCAATATACCGGAAGGCAAGAGAGCTTAGAATGCAGCCAAGAATGAACTGCCCAGCAAGGCTGAATGTCATCTTCCAGGGAAAAAAGATGGATTTTCAATGAACCAGGGGAATTTCAAATGTTCCTTTTGGAATGGCCAGAGCTGAACAGAAGGTCTAATCTTCAGATACAGGACTCAGGTGAGGCATGGAGATTGGAAGAGGGGGGGAAATATGAGGGACTTAATGAGGATTAACTGCATGTATTCCTGCATAGAAAAATGACACTGATAATACTCATATGAACCTTGTCAGTTAATAGAGCAGGTAGAGGGAGCTTTTATAGTTGAAGCACAGGAGAAAGCTGAATTCGAGGATAAAATATGGAGTAAAAATGGAGACAATAGAAAAAAAAGGAAATGGAACAGGAGAAAAAAAAAGGAGAGGGGGAATAGCCCAATACTTCACATAATAAGATTTTTTTTATTACAATGAACTATTGCAATGATATGGAAGGGGGAGGCAAGGGGGAATGAGGGAACCTTTGCTCTCATCAGAGATGGCTAGGAGAGGAAACAGCATATATACTCAATGGGGTATAGACATCTGGAGCAAGAAGGAGGGGGAAGCAGGGGGAAGGGGTGGGGATGTGAATAAAGGAGGAGAGGATGGACCATGGGGGGAGAGTGTTCAGATATAACACATTTTCTCTTTTACTTCTTGCAAGGGGCTGGGATTGGAAGGCCTGCCCAGGACCATAGGGGCCAGGTGGATTCTAGGCCTAAGGGGTGGTATGGGGGCTCAGGGCTTCTTGGCCCCAGGACCAGGGATCTGTCTGCTGCACCACTCAGTGACCCTACAGCAGAGTCTGAGTGAAAGGAGAGAGAAAATATAGTACATGGTAGTGGAGAAATAAGAAAGGAGGGAGTTGCGATCAGCAATGGCAACGTTGGAAAAATATGGAAGCAACTTTTGCGATGGACTTACCATAAAGAATGCGATCCACCCATGACAGAGTTATTGGTGTTGGAACAAAGACTGAAGCACATTTTCTATTATTAATATTTGGGGGAGGGTGCAGGGCAAGTGGGGCTGGGTGGCCTGCCTGGGGCCACATAGCAGGGTGATCTTTGGGTGTCTGGGGCCAGATTTGGACCCAGGTGCTCCTGGCTCAAGGGCCAATGCTTTGTCTGCCACCCAGCCACCCCTACTATTATTACTTTTTTATTTTATTTTGGGTCTTTTTTTTCCCCTCTTTTTGGTTTTTGCAGGGCAGTAGTGATCGGGTGGCTTGCATGTTATACGGCTGGGTGATTGCTGGTTTTACGAGGCTGGGTATGGGCTCGGGTGGTCATGGCTCCAGGGCTGGTGCTTCATCCATTGTGCCACCTGGCCATACCTACAATTATTACTATTTTTTTAATTTAAATATTTTTCTCCCCCCTTTACTTTTTTTGCCCAAGCAATTCTATCTATATTCATGGGGGGAAGGGTATTTTGTTTACTTGTAAACAAGAATATTTTATTAATGTAAAAAAAATTTGTACAAAATGAGAATAAAATAAATAAATAAATAAATAAAAATTTAAAAAAGACCAAATCAGAGAAACAATAAAAAATTTCATTAGAGAGAATCACAACAATGACAAATTATTTTATAATTTATGGGAGTTATCCAAAGCAATACTTAGGCAAAATAATCTTTCTATAAATTCTTACATTAACAAAATAGAAAAAAAGAATAAATTGGGCGGGCAACAAAAAAACTAGAAAAAAAGAACAAATTAAAAAACCATAATTGAGCTATATTTGAAATCCTGAAAAATCAAAGATGAGATTAATAAGACTGAAAGATTTTAAAAAGAAGAAAGTCTAGGACCTGGTTTCATGAGCAAAAAAATAGCACAGTAAAATAGATGAGCAATTGGTTAATTAGATTTTAGGAAAAGAAATAAGAAATCCAAATATCCAGTATCAAAAATGGAAAAGATTAAATCAACAGGAATAAATAAAAAATAAAGCAGTTGTTAGAAAGTGATTCTTTCAATTATATGACAACAAATCTGACAATTTGGCTGAAAAAGATGAATAGTTCTAACAATAAAAAAAATAACTAGGGAATTGTGAGAGGTGGAGCCAAGATGGCAGAATAAAAGCAAAAACTTTCCTGAGCTCTCCTTCAAACCACTACAAATACTTTTATAAAATGACTCTAACCAAATTCCAGAATAGCAGAGTTCACAAAAAGTCTTAGTGCAACATTTTTACAACTCAAGACAACCAGAGAAGGTCCTGCTGCTCCTCTCTAAGAGATTCACAGAGAAGCTTGATCCAGGCCAGAGTGAACTAGGCCCAGTCATGCAAGGAGTGACTGAATCAGTGTCAGTGGTGGTGGTGGTTTCCAGACCTCTTAGACCAAAGATTACCAAGGACAACTTGAATGATTATCAGGAAAAGTCTGCTGCACCTGTTTGCACAGTACAGTGCAAGCCTCAGCTACAGGTCTCAGGAGACACTGAATCAGCCACAGTAGCTGCTTCCAGATATCTCAGTTCATGGATAATATGGGAATTAAAAGTAGCTTACAGGGGTCTCTTTGAATTTCTGAAGCAGGACTCTATTGCCTTATTCAGTTCTGGGGCAAGTCTGAGGTCCCAAGAGGATCTGAAGCAAACAGAGCCTACTGTAACAACACAGCATGGACCCTCTTCACAATTTCAGGGCAGAAAGGGGTTCTGGTGGTCACAAACAGACCAGAGCACAGGCACGGACAGTAGTCATAACTTCTCTTAAGACCTTGGAAGAACTGAAAAGTGTCACTAGATATTATCACTAAAAACTAGAAACCAATGAGGGGAAGAAGAATCCCTTAAAAATCAGAATTGATCAGGTGGAAAAGGAGATACAAAAGCTCTCTAATAATGCTTAAAATATAGAATAGATCAAAGGGAAACTGATGACTTTAAAAAAAGCAAAAGAACAAAAAACTAAAGATGTGAAATATTTCATTGGAAAAAAAATGACATGGAAAAAAAAGATCCAAAAGAGATAATTCAAAGATTTTTGGACTACCTGAAAGCCATGACCAAATAAAAAGAACCTAGACATTCTAGAAGTAGAGGGAAATATAGAAATGAAAAAATCCACCTATCATCCCCTGAAAGAGATATCAAAATCAAAACTACCAGAAATACTATAACCAAATTTCAGAGCTCTTAAATCAAGGAGAAAATATTGCAATACATCAGAAAATCACAAATCAATTATCATAGAGTCACAGTCAGGATAATATAACATTTAGCAGCTTCTACATTAAAGGATATTAATTAAGGTTCAGAAAATGATATTCTGGAAGGCAAAAGAGCTTGATTACAACCAAGAATCAACTAGTCAGCAAAACTGAACATAATCTTTTGGTGAAAAAGTTGTATATTCAAAGAAATAGGGGATTATCAAAATTTTCTTGAAAAATGACCAGAGCTGAACAGAAAATCAAATACAATACCCAAGTGAAGCATAAAAAGGAAAACAGGAAAGGTCAATCATATGTGGCTTAATGACGCTGAACTGCTTATACTGTTGAATGGGAAGATAATACTGACAACTCAAATGAAATTTCTCATTTATTAGGGCTGTTGAAAGGAGTATGTATAGACAAGGTACAAGAGGGAGTTGAATTTAAAAACTGGCATTAATAGGTGAGTGAAAAATGTACTGGGAGAAAGTGAAAGTAGGAGTTAGAGCAGGGTATGGTAATTCACATAAAAAAGGTATGAAACAGTTTTTGTATTGGAGTGGAAGATGGGGAGTGTGAGGCGGAATGAGTGAACCTTACTTTCATAGGAATTAGCTCAGATTATGAATAACATACACACTCATTTGGGTATAGAATTCTCTCTTATCCTAGAGGAAACTGAGAGAGGAAAGGGATGGGAGAAAGGGGGCAGGTAGCAAGGATGTAGGTGATTGAAGAGAGAGAAGATTGTAGGAGGGGGTAGATAAATGAAAAAATACTTTTGAAGAGGGAATGGGTGAAAGGAGAGAGAACAAAATAAATGGGAGTGGGGAGAATAGGGATGGAAAAAAACTTTACAATAGTAACTATGGGAAAATCACTTTGAACCTATCTTCTCTGATAAATATCTCATTTCTCAAACATAGATAGCTGAGTCAAATTTATGAAAAATTAAAAGCCATTCCCCAATTGATAAATGATCAAAAGACATGAACAGTTTTCATATGAGATTATCAGTGCCATGTATTTAAATCATTATTTTTTAAATATCCTAACTCACTATTGACAGGAGAAATGCAGGTTGGAATAATTTAGAAGTACTACCTTATACCTATTGAAATGGTTAAAAGGACAGAAGAAGAAAATCACAAATGTTGAGGGAATATTGGAAAAATGAGACATTAATGGATTGTTGGAGTAATTGGGAAAGGATTAAATAATTCTGTAGAGCAATTTGGAATTAGGCCCAAAGGATTATAAAACCATGCCTATACTGTTTGACCTACCAATGTCACTACTAGGTCTATATTTCAGAAGAAATGATGCTATTTTGTCGTAAGAAATGATGAACAGGATGCTCTTAGTAAAAAAAAAAGTTACATGAGCAAATGCAATTGGAAATGTACTATATACAAAGTTACAGTGATGTTGTAGGATAATAAACTGTGAATGACTGACTTTTTCACAGCAATACTATGACTCAGGAGAACTCTGAAGGACTTAGGATAAAGAATATGATGCATCTCAAACACAGAACTGATGATGTCTGGATTTAGATTGAAACATACTCTTTTTTACTTTATTTTTCTTGAAGTTTCTTGTTTGTTAGGGTTTTCATTTTTAGACAAAAGTATTATGTTTACTTTTATAAAGTGACTACTGTGGTAATGCTTTTCATGACTATAAATTTTTAACCAATATCAAATAATAAACTTTTTCAATGAGGGGGATTGAGGTGGGACAAAGAAAAGAATTCAGAATTCAATGTTTTAAATATAAAATTTGAAATTTAGATTTTTGCATATAACTCAGAAAAAATAAAGAACAAAACAAGTAATTATATTAACAGATCAGAAAATAAAATGACTAAATAACCACATCTTAGAAAAATAATTTGAACAATTAAGGAACTCCCCAATAAAAACCATTCCCAGAAACAGAGGTTCAAAGGTGAATACCAGCAAACATTCAAAGAACTATTCTGAAAACAATTCCAAAAACTTATAGACTTAGAAAACTTAGAAAAAAATTGACAAAGAAGGTATCTGTCAAATTCCTTTTATGACTACAATTCAATGTTGATACCCATATCAGGAAGGTCCAAAATGGAGAAATAACTATCTAAACTTATTTCTGAAATGAGTATTGATGCAAAAATTTTGAACAAAACACTAACAAGGTGATTGTAGCAATACATCACAAGAAATATACGTTATAGCCAAGTTTTGGTTATACTAAGAATGTAAGGTTGAATCAATATTAGGAAATTAATGAACACAGTTGACCATATTAATAACAAAATCAACAACAGTCATTTGATTGCCTCTATAAATGCTGAAAAATTTTTGACAAAATGCAGTGACCATTTCTATTAGAATTATATCAAATATAGAAATAAAAGGAGAAATTCTTAAAATGATAAGCAATATCTATTTAAAACCATCAACAAGCATTATATGTAATGGTGATTAACTAGAAACATTTCCAAAAAGACCAAGGATTATATTCAATAATACTATCCAGGGGCAGCCAATCTGACATGTGTGAGATGGTATATCTTTCAGATTTATAGAGGAAGAATTCATGATCAAATAAAGGATAGAGAATATTATAAAATAAAAAATGAATAATATTTATTGTTAAATAATCATAAATCTTTATATAATATGTTATATTTTTGTTGCCTCTTTGAATATTCTAATTATTTCAATTATATTTTTAATTTATATCTAAAGTTACTATTTTAGTGCAGCATTGAGTAATAGAGATGATAATAGAAAAACTTATTTCACCCCTGATCTCACTTGATATGCTTTTAGGTTATCCCCTTTAGAGATAATGCTTGTTGATAGTTTTAACTAGATATTGTTTAATATTTTAAGGAAAGCTCTATTTTATTCCTATGCTCTCTACTGTTTTCATTTATTTATATTTAGTCATTTATTAACATTACTACAATAGTCATACTGTAAAAACAAACATAAATAAAGATAAACCCCATAAAAGAAAGATAAACCTCAAGAAAAATGAAGTGAGACAGGAAAAAGTGTGCTATAGTCTGAGTTCAGATACAATCAGACCTATCTTTGGAATGGATATTATTCTTTTTCTTAAATCACACAATTGCAATTGCTAGCTGTATTTCCCTCCATCTTTTTCCTCCCCACCATCTTTTAATCTTTTATTCTCTCTCTCTCTCTCTCTCTCTCTCTGTCTCTCTCTCTCTCTCTCTCTCTCTCTCTCTCTCTCTCTCTCTCTCTCTCCTTTCTCCCTATTCCTCGTCAAAACCGTGTTGCATCTGACTATGCTCTCCCACAATCTTCCCTCTCTTCTATCACCTACATCCTCCTTCCTCCTATCCCTTTTCTCACATCCTTTCCATCCCTTATTTTCCTCCAGGAAAAGATAGATTTCTATACTCAAATAAATGTGAATGTTATTTCCTTTCTGAGCCACTTCCAATGAGAGTGAAGGTTTACTCATTCCCCCTCATCTTCCCCCCTTCCAATTGAAAAAGGTTTTTCTTGCCCCTTCTATATGAAATAACTAGACCATTATTCCTCTCCTTTCCTTTTCTCTCAGTACCTTCCTTTTTCTTGCCTATTAATACCAACTTTATGACATATTATACATTCAGCTGCAGCCTGTGCCTTGTCTAGATTTGTTCATTCTAATAGACCTAATAAATAATAATAGTTTCATATGAATTATCAGTGTCATCTTTTCATGCAGGAATACCAGCAGTTCAAGAACATTAAATCCTTAATAAATAGTCCATCCTGACCACCCTTTCTATGCTTCACCTGAGTTCTGTACTTGAAGGATGCACTATCCTCCCTCTTGAGTATTTTTGCAGTGGGACACCTACCCCAAGGAATTAATTTCTTCCAAGGTCTTATGAGAGGTTCTGGCTGAGAAGTATGGAAACCAACTCCTGCTGCCCCCAGGCTGTACCTAGATAGCTGGAGTCAGTTCACTCATGGCTATTGTGAAGTATTTGGAGTGGTCTAGGGGAGAGCTTCTGGGAATTCCTACCACTGCTCTGTCATCTTGGCTCCACCTCCCCCCCAAATATATCTTAAGCTGGAAAATTGTTCCACTTTTGACTTTTTGTGGTTTCAGTTGACCCAAAATCTATTATAATATTTTTCTGAGGAAAGAGTAGAAGAGCTCAGGGAAATTCCTAACTTCTCTCTGCCATCTTGGTTCTATTATCAAACTAATACACTTTGCTGATTTTATGATGATATACAATAGGAAACCTAAATAATCTACTAAAAATTACTTGAAATAATTAACAATTTTGGCAATCAGCATTTCTTTATATGGCCCACATCACCTAGCAGAAAGAAGAAGAAAGAAAATTTCCACTCAAAATATTTGTCAATCTACTTGCCAAGATAAATGCAGGAACTGTATGAATCCAATTACAAAACACTTTTCACAAAAATAATATCTCATCTAAACAATTGGAAAAATATCAATTTCTCATGGGTTGACTGAGAAAAATATAATAAAAATGGCAAGTCTGCCTAAATTAATATATATATATATATATATATATATATATATGTATATGTATATATGCAATAACCTAGCAATCAGGCTACCAAGATTATTTGAAAGAGCTGGAAAAAATAACAACATTCATCTGGAATAGCAAAAGATCAAAAATAAAAAGGGAATTAATGGGAGAAATGCAAAGGTAGGTAACTTGACAATATCAAATCTCAAATAATAGTATACAATAGCAACCATCAAAATTATCTGGTACTCTCTAAACAGATGATGAGTTAGTGACATAGATTATCTATAGAAAGCAGTATTAAATGACCATAGTAACCCCCTAGTGTTTCATAAACCCAAAGGAAGACCCCAATCTTTAGAATAACAATTCACTATTTGACAAAACCAAGAGGGTACTATCTAGGTATAGAACAACATCTCACATTGCATACCAAGTGAAATAAATATATATAATTTTGACTTAAAGGGTGACCTTAAAAGTAAATTGGAAGAGGGGTGGCTGGGTGGTGCAATGGATACAACACTAGCCCTGGAGTCAGGAGTACCTGAGTTCAAATCTGGTCTCAGACACTTAATAATTACCTAGCTGTGTGGCCTTAGGCAAGCCACTTAACCCCATTTGCCTTGCAAAAACCTAAAAAAAAGTAAATTGGAAGAGCAAGGAAGTGTTTACTCATCAAATCTATGGGGAGAGAAAATTTTATTACCAATCAAGAAATAACATACTAAAATGTAAAACAGATCATTTTGGTTATATTAAATTAAAAAGCTTCAGTACAAACAAAACAATGCAACCAACAATAGAATGAAAGCAAAGGGCTGGGAAACTATCTAGCAAAAGTCTCTGATTAAAGATTTCATTTCTCAAATTTATAGAAAACATAATCAAATTTCTAAGAGCACAAGCCAATTCCAAATGACAGTCAAATGATATGAATAGGCTGTTCTCAGATGAAGAAATCAAAGCAATCTAAGGTCATGTGAAGAAGTGTTTTATATCACTATAAATTACATAAATGTAAATTACAACAATTCTGCATAACCACCTCACAATTATAAGTTTGGCTAATATGAGAGAAGAGGGAAATGAAAAATGTTGGAAAGGATGTGGGAAAATGGGAACACTGGTGCACTTTTGGAAGAGCTGTGAACTAATCTTACCATTTTGGAAAGCAATTTCTAACTCTGCCCAAAGGGCAATTATTCTATGCATGTCCTTTGATCTAGAAATACCACTACTAGGTTCATAGCCCAAAGAGATCATAAAAAATCCAAAAGGATCTGCATATGCACACCTGCTGGAAATTGAGGGAATAATTATCATTTGGGGAATGGTTAAATATGCTTAAGTAAATAAATATAATGGAATGCTATTTTGCAATAAGAAATGATAAATAGATTTCAGAAAAAAAAAAAACCTGAATTGATTTGTACAAACTGATGCAAACTGCAATGAGCAGAAGCACAAATGTTATGTTCATTTTTGCAAGCATAATATGATGCTTAACCATGAATGACTCTTCGCAGCACATGTTACTCAAAGTATAAAGAATTCAAAAAGTAAAATGCTACCCATATCCAGCCAAGGAACTGGTGGACTCATATTGCAAATCAAATCCAATTTTTTTAAATTTTCTCTATTTTTTCCTTTAATCTATTTCATTTACAACTATGACTAATATGGAAATCTGTTTTACAAGATAGCACATGTATATAATACATCAAATTGCCTACTCTATTTGGAAGAAGGGAGGGGGAGAAAGGGGAAATAAAATTTGAAACTCAAAATCTTAGAAAACTGAACACTAAATATTATTTTGGCATGCAATTTAGGGAAAAAGGTATACTCTTAAAAAGAAATAAAGCAATCCTTACCCTAAATGAGTTTTATACCTGCAGGTGTGATATAACCAACATGTATATGTGAGGAAATAAATAAAAAATAATGAAAGTATTTCAAACAAATATGCAATTCTTAGAAATACTTTAAAACAGTTAGGATTTCTTCTCCCTTTTACTTAAAATACAACTTCTTCCATTAATTTGTTTATCAGTTATTCCCAGATACTTTCACAACAAATAAATGAACTAAACCTTATAGCTTTGTGATTCTGGGATTTGCCTCACTTGTTATGGAGCAATAACCTCTTTTCCTCTCCTTACGCCAAATTGATCTAACCAGAAACTGTATCTTGTGACTGGTGACTAGGGAAATCAGACAAAAATGAAAGGCAGTAGACAATTTATCTCAGCCATGCTCTCTTGGTTTTCTCTTGATTTATTTGTACTGAATACAGGAAGGCAATTTTTAAAAAATGTAACAACTTTGCTCCTCTGTTCCCTCTGTTGCTCTCTTAGTTGTTCTCTTACACAGAATTCCTGACACTCATCAGTTTCATTGGTGCCTATTTAATCTCTACAAAGCCAATATGATTAATAGGGAATTTCCTTGACCTCACCATGGCTGCCAGTAATCACAGGCAAATGCTCAAGTCGTAATTTGAAAACTAAGTTAACACATTTTGTAGGAGTTAAAACTAAATATATGTTGGATTATTGTTCTAGTGAAAATCAGAAAATATCTCTTTCTGGTTTAAAATTCAAAAAGTCACTGAAGACTGACTTGTTTATAATTTAGTATCAAACTTTCTCATGGTCCCTAAAGAACCTCTGGTTAGAAGTCAAGCACTGTCCTTCATGGTAGTCTTTTTTTTAAAATATTTGTGTAATACTTTTGATATTTGTAAAAATACTTTTTTACATTATCCCTTTGGACATTTATACAAATGACTACAATCCAAAATAGACAGAAATATATGAAGAATGTAAAAATGCTATGAAGTTAAAGGAGAGAAAGATCACCTTTGGTTAGTACATCTAGGAACATTTCCTGAAGTAAGTTGCATTAAGATTTTTTTTTATTTATTTGTCTTCACCCATAAGTATGTGCATATTTCCAATTACAAAATTTCCCTCCACCATCCCTTCCCACCCTCCTCCCCTCAGCAGGGAACAACATTCAGGTTAGGATTTTACATACATATTTTCATAAACATGTTTATAAATTAGTAATTTTCTGCATGAGGAATTAGAATTAAGGGAGACACATAAGAGATGATTTTTATTAAGTGTTCATCAGTCTCAGAAGGGTTTTTTTTTCTGTGTGTTTTGTTTGTTTTGTTTTTCTTCCTCTGGATAAGGATAGTATAGTCTATAGCCAGTCAAATACAGTTGTCCTAGCTCTCTGGACTGCCAAGAAGAGCTGTTTCCATAAAGGTTGTTCATCTCATAATGCTGTTGTTGATGTGTGCATTGTTCTCTTGGTTCTTTTCCCTGTGCTTGGCATCAGATCCTGTAAGTCATTTCATACTTCTCTAGAGTCTGAAAAGTTATGCTTTCTTATAGAACAATAGTTTTCCATAGAATTTATGTACCATGACTTGTTTAGCCTTTCCCAATTGATGCATATCCCCTCAATTTCCAATTCTTTGCCTCTTCAAAAAGAGCTGCTATGAATATTTTGAAACATGTAAGACTTTTCCTATTTCTTATAATTTCTTCTGGATATAGACCTAGATCTGGGTCAAAGGGTATGAAGAGTTTTATTGTTCTTTGGGCATAGTTTCATACTGCTCTCCAGTGGATACATTCACAACTCCCTTCTATGGTTCTTAATGTTTTCTTGACTTTATTAATATTTATTTTCCCTTGTAAGAAAAGCAGAATCAAATCAAAAACAAAGATCACAGAATTTAGAACTAGAAGAAAAATTGGATACCATCTGCTCCAGCTACTACTTTATTTTACATGTTAGCAACAGAAACTTAGAAACTTGAGTAATTTGTTCAAGATCACACTTGCCCAGAGAATTATATAAAAAGTATATGAATAAAGGTTATCTGACTAATGACTAGACACTGTTACCATATTAATCCATGAAGTATATACTATGATATTATATAGAACATGCTTCTGCCTCTAATCACTTGTACCCTCCCCCAACCACCACCACTGGAGATAAGTGCCTTCTAACACACACACACACACACACACACACACACACCCCTCTAAGGCACATATAACAGAAAATTTTCATTATTCAAGGTGTATAATGATAAAAACATGAACATTCAAGACATAATGATTCCACTGAGGGCCTCTGCTGAGTAACTATGGAATCATTTCTTTAGCTAACTTTGAAATGATTATCAGCATATATTTGGTAAGTGAAATATGATGACATTTGTCCGGGAGTTTATCTATCTTTGAAACAATCTTTGCAGGCAAGAAAATGAGTTTAGAACCTGGCTCATTGAACTTTTAGGAGATGTGGCTGGAAGAAGATTGTGATTGTCTGCTTCCCATGCTGGAAGAATTTAGGAACTTTCACTGGAATAATACTCAGAGACAGGCAGAGAACTCTAAATTAAGGTCTATAGGGTCAGTATCATTTCCAGTAGCAATAATTATGGTAGTATTAGATATGGCTGCTATGGTTGCAGTAGCTTTCACCACTAGTACACAATAATAGCTATTAATAACAATCCTAATATCAACTATCATAATAGTTGACATTTATTTAAAGCAATTAGGTGGCAGAGTGAATAGAATGTTGGTCCTGAAGTTAGGAAGATTTGAGTACAACTATTACCTCAAACAATTACTAACTGAGTGACACTGGGCATATCACATTTAACTCTGTTTGCTTCAATTTCCTCACCTGTAAAATAAACTGGAGAAGGAAATGACAAGACTCTTTAGTTATATCTATGGGACCATGAAGAGTTCTTCAGTCACAAATTATAAACAACAAAACCACATATAGTACTTTAATATTTTCAAAGCACTTTGGAAACATTATTTAAATTTATCCTCAAAACAACTATGCAAGGTTGTATCTATTAATATCCTTATTTTAAAGATGAGTAAACTGAAGCAAAGATTAAATGAATTTCCCATGGTCACATAATTATAAAGTGTCTGAGACTGGATTTAAACTGAAATCTTTCTAACTCCATATCCAGTGATGTTGATCATGGAAGGAAAAGATGGTGAATTAGTCTGGTCTCCATCCAGGAGACTGGAGCCTTGGTCCACTATAGTAGACAAGGTAGCAGTGAATAGACCATGGGGAGTATATGAACACTACCAGTTTTTCTCTAGTTGAACATTTACATATCTGATAAAGCTTTATTTTTCTTTTCCCTCCCAACCCCACCTCTGTTTTGTTCTTTAAATTTGTTTATTTGTTTTAATTAGAAACAATAGGTTTATTTGACACAAAAGAATGATCTGAACAGCTGATGAGCTACAATTTTTTTTTTTATTCATGGGCAAGAAAAATATCTTCACAAATCAGAAGCTACAAAAAAGTATAATGGTATTTAGGATTCTAAAACAAAATAAAGGACCAGTGTTAAAATCCTTGTGCAAGCTTTCTCCTGGATAGAAATAGAATTATATAAAGAGAGAATGTTGTGGTTTTCATTTATTTTATAACCTTCCCAATAAGAAAAAATTAAATTGGAAACTGTTTTTGCCCTTTACCTTAAGCTGAATATAAATCTAGCTCATTTTGCTGCTTGGAATAATATAGGGTTTTCTAGTAATTTCCTTATTTATTTTCCACTCCTAACTCCAACCTCCCAACACTTGGAGAGGTCTTTTTTTTTCAGAGGCAGAAATAAATACAGTAAGTGGAAAGTAAGAGCTAGTCAGAAGAAGGGAAAAGATGTGATGGGATCTGACCAATAAGACCAACAATCCAAATGTGGGAAGTAGTCTTCTACTTTCTGCCTTCAAACTTAAAGCCAGACAGACATAAAAGGTTTCCTTCCAGGAATTTAACTTTCAAGGTTAGACAATGGTGCTTATGATACATAGTCATTATGTGGAGTGGAGGAGGATAAACTCCCAGACAAATGTCATCATATTTCACTTACCAAATACATGCTGATAATGGTGAGATGGCACTGAAATGAATGCCAAAAGCAATATTGGAAGTGAAAATGAGTCACAAAAGAACAACTTGGATTTGTATAAAACTTATCAGTAAAAATGAGAGTTTTGTTGGGTTGATAGGCAAATGGAGGGAGAGAAACTATCGGTGTTCCTGTAGTAAACCACTTTATGAGGGCAAAACATAAAATATTTTGTTTTAAATCAGGGGTTCTTTTCTTGCGTTCTATAGGAGACTACGGAGAAATTTTCAGGGAATCTATAAAATAGGTTTGACAAAAAAAATTTTCATTTAAATTTAGCATTCCATTTGCTAATGAATAAAACAGCAAAAAAAATATTGTAAGACTTCATAAAGACTGCCAAAGAAAGTACATGGAAGGGGCAGCTAGGTGGCACAGTAGATAGAACACTGACCCTAGAGTCAGGAAGACCTGAGTTCAAATCTGAACTCAGATACTTAATAATTACCTAACATTTGACCTTGGGCATTCACGCCACTGCCTTGCAAAATAAGAAAAAAAGAAAGTATGTGAAAGAAAAAGGGTTAAAAATATCTTAAAGGATATGATAGCCCATTATCACTACTGCTGTTCAATATGATTATATATGATTATATCAATAGATGCTGAAAAAGCTTTTGACAAAATGCAGCATCCATTCCTACTAAAAACACTAGAGAGTGTAAGAATAAATAGTTTGTTCCTTAGAATAAAAAGAAGTATCCATCAGAAACCATCAATAAACATTATATGCTACAGGGATAGGTTAGAGGTATTCCTAATAAGATCAGGGGTGAAACAAAGATGCCCATTATCACCACTATTCAATATCACATTAGAAATGTTAGCCTCAGCAAAAAGAGAAGAAAAAGAAATTGAAGGAATTAGAATTGGGAAGGAAGAGACAAAACTCTCACTCTTTGCAGATGACATGATGGTATAACTAGAGAATCCCCAAACAAATCATCTAAAAAACTACAAGAAATAAATAGCAAATTTAGCAAAGTCACAGGATATAAAATAAATCCTCAATTTATATATATATATATATATATATATATATATATATATATATATATATATATATATATATATGACTTGCAAGATATAGCAGAACTATTTAGAAAGAGAAATTCCATTCAAAGTAACCTTAGACAATATAAAATATCTGGGAGTCTATTTGCCAAGGCCAACTCAGAAACTTTTTGAAAACAATTATAAAACACTTCTCACACAAATAAAATCAGATTTAAATAACTGGGCAAACTTCAACTGTTCATGGATAGGTCAAGCTAATATATTAAAAATGACAATTCTACCAAAATTAAACTACTTATTTAGTGCACTACCAATCAAAATTCCAAAAAATTATTTTAAAATGAGTTAGAAAAAAACTGTAAGTAAATTCATATGGAGAAAAATAAGTCAAGAATTTCCAGGGATTCAATGAAAAACAGTGCAAAAGAAGGTGGCTTATGACCAGAAAGGACAATAATCAATGTTGGAAGGGATTTAGGAAATCTGGGACACTAATACATTGTTGGTGGAACAATTTGGAATTATGCCCAAAAGGCAACAAAAATGTGCATACCTTTTGATTCAGCAATACCACTACAGGGTATATATCCTGAAGAAATTATGAAAAATATTAAAAACATCACTCATACAAAATTATTCATAGCAGCCCTATTTGTGGGGGCAAAGAATTGGAAATTAATTGAATGTCCTTGAATTGGAAATGGCTTAATAAACTATGGTATATCTATGTCATGGAATACTATTGTTCTATTAGAAACCAGGAAGAATGGGAATTCAGGGAAGCCTGGAAGGATTTGCATGAACTGATGCTGAGAGAGATGAGTAGAACTAGAAAAATCAATGTACATTGTAACAGCAACATGGGGGTGATGATCAACCTTGATGGACTTACTCATTCCATCAGTGCAACAGTCAAGAATAATTTGGGGCTATCCATGATGGAGAAATACCATCTGTATCCAGAGAAAGAATTGTAGAGTTTGAACAAAGACTGAAGTTGTTTAGAAAAACAACTATCTTATTATTTAATTTTGCTATCTCTTATACTTTGTCTTCCTTAAGCATATTATTTCTCTCTCATCACATTCAACTTAGATCAATGTATACCATGAAACGATGTAAAGACTAACAGACTGCCTTCTGTGGGGATGGGGGAAGGGAAGCAAGAATAGGGGGGAAAATTGTAAAACTCAGAATAAATAAACTCTTTCTTTAAAGGAAAAAGGATATGATAAACTAATTACTTATAGAATATGATGTTAATTACTTATATATGCTCCAGGCTTCTCATTGCTGTTTGTTGTTGATACCAACTACTGTAGCTACCTTCTCACCATCCAATGTTAGGACTATCTGAGTCCAAATGTAAGGAGAGGAAGTAGAAGAATAAAATCTGAAATTTGAGGTGGTTGTCCTAACATACTATACTTTAGGGACTTGTCTACTTTTATCTCTCTTGTCATTATTTTTCTTTCCTAAAAGTTTAAAATGATAAAACCGGAAGATGTGTTAGGTATCATTTAGTCAAAACTCCCATTTTATTGAGAAATTTTATTGATTAACATACTATTATTTTAAAGCTTCAAAGGAAAGTGTGATATAGAAGAGGTATTAGACTGACTACAAAACTAAAGGACTACAGAGCCATTTTCCTGATCTCATTGCTACATGCCTGTAAAATCTGGACATATAACAGCACCATTTAAGGAAAATGGAACATTTCCACTTGAATTCACATAGGAAGATTCTGAAGATCACCTGGGAGATTGAGATTTTAGACTCTGAGGTAAACTGCCAAGCATTGAAGCATTTCTATAGAGTGAACAACTAAGATGGACTGGTCACATTGTTCGAATGCCAAACATGCACTTTCCAAAAAAAACTATTTCATGGAGAACTCACACAGAGCAAAACTCACAGGTGGGGGTGGGGCATCAGAAAAAGTGATTAAAAAAACTGTCAACAATGTTGGAATTGACTCTACAGCATAGGAGACAATGACACAGGACTGCCCAGTATGGTGTATCTTCATCAAGGGTGGTACTGTGAGAAAGGCAGAATTGAAGCAGCTCAAAAAAACAAAAAGGTTAGATGTGCAAGGTTAGAGTCAGCCAAAATGAATTATTTTTACCCAAACTGAGGTGGAACACTCCAAGCTCATTAGTCTGTTCAGTCACAGTTGGACACATTGTAACTTGTCTCTAACACAGTGATGTCATTTTGGTCTTTATTGATACGCAAGCCCTCAAATCAACCAATCATTTTAAAGTTACCAATTTCAAATTCCTTGGGCATATCTTGAAGTCACTAAACAGAGTCACAGCTAATAATTTTCCCCATAGACTGATCCATACTGCACCCTGGAATGAGCGAGACTCTTTAGATGAATGGTTTTTCAAAACACAGGTCAAAATCCTTGAGAATCTCTGAAAAATTTCTAGGGCTCTTCAAGGTCAAAACAATTTTTCTAATAATAGTGATATAACGCTTATCTCCTGGTCTTCCTTTATAAATAATGTGAAACAAACCTCTTATCAGAAATCTGATTGACAAAATCCAGAAAGAAAAGTCAGGAGAACATTCACCTCAGGATCTGTCTTCTGAGATTGTGGGTGAGTCTGGGAATAGAGTGGGGACTCTGTAGGGAGCATGGGATGGGTGAGAGCTTGGGAGCCTGGATCAGCCATGGATTATCCTGATTAGCAGTGGGGCTGGAGCCCAGGAGCCTAAGGGTCCAAGAATGGGACCAACTTGATCAGCAGTGGAGCTAGAGCCTGTTTGACCATGGGGGCTTGGGTCAACTAGGGAGCAGAGGCATCAGTGGTGGGGCTGACCCTCTGGAGCTTCCAGGCAGGGCTGGAGGGAGAGTTGCTGAGCAGGATGATTTCAGAGACAATCACTGAGCCCCTCTGGTTAGGAGGAACTCAGAATCCACACCTCCATTTCAGCAGAAGCCTCTTCCCAGAACAAATACAATTACAGACTACCTCTGCCCCAAAGACCAAACAGCAGAACCATCTCAGCTGACAACAGAGAGAGTGATCACCTCACCACAGGGTATAGCCCATTATTGATGGAATACAAAAGTATTTAACAGCTTCAACCACTCCCTCTAGGCCAAGAGAGAGGGCCTCAATCAAGGACACAGACACTCCAGAGAAGGCAACCAGCACCCCCTACTGCCTGGCTGGAGATATTGCACTCAGAGAACAAAACCTCTAGCACAACCCACTGGAAAGCTGGAGATAATTCACTCAGTGAGCAAAACCTCTAGGGATCCTGACACCAAATCTCTGTGAACCAGCCCCTCTCCAAAATAAGGTTTCAGGATAATGAAGAAAGAACAGTGCAAAGGAGGGTCTAAATAAAAATTCTTCAATGGAATAGACACGAACATACTAGAACCTCTGATGAGAATATGACCTGATCTCCAGCACAGAAAGACTTCCTTCAAGAAATAAGGAAGGAATTTAAAAATAAATTGAAAAATTTGGGAGAGGAAATTAACACCTTGCAACAAGAAAACAAATCATTGGAAAACACAACTGCACAAATACAAAATGAAAATAACTATCTCAAGTCCTCAATTGGGCAAATACAAAAAGAAAATAATTCTCTCTCATTTGGTCAAATAGAAAACTTTCCAAATTAGAATTGATCAATTGGAAAAGGAGTTGCAAAAGGTAAATGAAGAGAATTCTTCTATAAAAAAAACAAGTCTGTGGAAGCTAATGACTTCATGAGACAGCAAGAGTCTGTCAACAAAACCAAAAAATCAAAAAATAGAAGGAAAATGTAAAATACCTCATCAGCAAAAAACCACTTGAAGAATAGATCAAGAATAGATCAAGAAGGGACAACTTGGGAATTATACATCTTCCTGAAAACTTTGAAGAGAAAAGAAAAGCCTAGACTCAATATTACTGGATATAGTGATAGAAAATTGTCCTGATATCATGGAACCAGAGGGCAAAATAGTTTTTGAAAATACAACCCTCCCCTCCAGAAAGACATCTGAAAATCAAAACACCAAGGAATGTTGAGGTCAAATTCCAGAACTATCAGATAAAAGAGAAAATCCTGCAAGCATCAAGAAAGAAGCAATTTAAACAGCAAGGAGCCACAGCAAGGATTACCCAGGACCTAGCTGCACCAATATTAAGGGATTGTAGGACCTGGAACAAGATATTCTGAAGAGCAAGGGAGCTTGGAATACAGCTAAGAATCCACTATCCAGCGAAGTTAAGCCTTCTTTTTCAGGGGAAAAGATGGACATTTACTGAAAGGAAGACTTCCAACAATTCCTGATGAATAAAACCAGAGCTAAATAGTAAATTAGGACATCAGACAGGAGGTTCAACAGACAAAATAAAAAGGTTAAAAAGGGGGGGGAGGGTAAAGAATAAACTGCTATGCAATAAGATGAAACTGGCTATATCCCAGCATGGAAAAAAGATTCTCATAACATTTGAGAATTGTAACTCAATCAGGGAGAATATACCTAGCCAGAAGTTATGGACACTCATGACTTAACCATGAAACTGATACCCAATGGGATGAAACTGCCTATATTCCTACTTGGAAGAAAGCCTCTAACAACTCTCAATAATTGTAACACTATTAGAGAGAATGTACTTAGTCAGAAGTGCTGGTTACTTGAGATTTACTATGACTTAGATAGAATGATTTAAAAACACTTCCTCCTTAAAAAGGGGACAGGAAGGAGATGGCAGGAAGGAGGGGATTGAATTGGGTACCTTTAAGAGGTACAAAAGACCTACTGTAATAGAGAGGAAGAAAAGAGGAGATGAGAAACACTAGAATCTTCTCATCAAACTTGGCTTAAGGTTAACTTACATGCACACACTCAAAGTAAAAAAAACATCATACCTTTCAAGTTTTAAAAAGGAAAAAAGGGAGGGGGGAGATGGAGACAGGGAGGGGGAGAAAAAAATGGAACTAGCAGAATGAAGAGAAGGGAAAAGGGGAAAAGCAAAAGGGGAAAGAAAGAGGAGGGGTGTGGTTATAGGAGAGAAAACACTGGAGGTGGCAGTATTCAGAAACAAAATAATGGGGAACACAGATAAATAGATAGATAGATAGATAGATAGATAGATAGATAGATAGATAGATGAATGAATGAATGAATAAACAAATAAATAAATATATAAATAAAATCATATGCAATATTAGATCAGGGATATATAGACCCAGAACTAATTGGAAACTGAATAACCTCATTTTAAAGAATGAGTGGATCAGACAAAAAATATAGAAAGAATTAATTATTTTATCCTAGATAATGACAATAATGAAACAACATACCAAAACCTATGGGATTCACTCAAAGCAGCTGTCAAGGGATATATTATATCTTTAAATGCTTACATGAATGAATTAGAGAAAGAGGAAATCAATGAACAAAATATGCAACTAAAAAAATTAGAGAAAGAACAAATTAAAAACCCCCAATTAAATACCAAATTAGAAATTTAAACATTAAGTGAGAAATTAATAAAACTGAAAGCAAGCAAACTATTGAATTTATGAATAAAATCAAGAGTAGGTTTTATGAAAAAAGCAATAAAATTGATAAACCTCTGGTCAATTTGACTTTAAAATAAAAGAAGAAAACCAAAATGCTAGTACCAAAAATGAAAAAGGTGAACTCACCACCAATGAAATGGAAATTAAAGAAATAATCGGGTATTATTTTGCACATCTCTAGGCCAAAAGATTTGACAATATAGGTGAAATGGACAAATATTTATAAAAATATAAGTTGCCCAGGTTAAATGAAGAGGAGATTAAATGCCTAAACAACCTTATCAAACAAAAAGAAATTCAATGAGCCATCACTGAACTCCCTAAGAAAAAATTTCCAGGGTCTGATGGATTCACAAGTGAATTCTACCAAAAATTTAAACAAAAATTGGTTCCAATTACATATAAACTCTTTGGGAAAATAGGGAAAGACAGAACTCTGCCTCTTTTTTTATTTTTTTTATTTTTTGCAAGGCAATGGGGGTGAAGTAGCTTTCCTGAGGCCACACAGCTAGGTAATTATTAAGTGTCTGAGGTCAGATTTGAATTCATGTACTCCTGACTCCAGGACTGGTGCTCTATCCACTGTACCACATAGCTGCCTCCCTGCCTAACTCTTTCTATGACACCAATATGGTGCTAATACCTAAATCAGTAAGAGTTAAAACAGAAAAAGGAAATTATAGACCTGTCTTCCTGATGAATATAGATGCAAAAATCTTAAATAAAAACTTATTAAAATGATTACAAGTTATCACTGGGATAGTACATTATGACCAAGTAGGATTTATACCAGGAATGCAGGGTTGGTTCAAAATTAGGAAAACTGTTAGTATAATTAATTAAATCAACATTAAACCTATCAGAAATTATATGACTATATCAATAGATGCTGAAAAAGCTTTTTACAAAATACAGCACCCATTCCTACTAAAAATAATAGAGAGCATAGGAATGAATAGATTGTTCCTTAGAAAAATAAGCAGTATCTATCTGAAACCATCAACAAGCATTATATGCAACAGAGATAGGGTTGAGGCATTCTCAATAAAACCAGGGGTGAAAAAAAAAGGTGCCCATTATCACCACTACTATTCAAATATCATATTAGAAATGTTAGCCTTAGCAATAAGAGAATAAAAACCAATTTAAGGAATTAGAATTGGGAAGGAAGAGACAAAACTCTCACTCTTTGTAGATGACATGGAGGTGTTTCTAGAGAATCTCAAGAAATCATCCAAAAACTACAGGAAACATTTAGCACCTTTAGCAAAGTTGCAGGATATAAAATAAACCCTCATAAATCCTCAACTTTTCTATATATGTCTAGTAAGATACAGCAGGAAGTGCTAGAAAGAGAAATTCCATTCAAAGTAACCTCAAACAATATAAAATATCTGGGAGTCTATTTGCCAAGGCCAACTCAGAAACTTTTTGAAAACAATAACAAAACACTTCTCACTCAAATAAAATCAGATTTAAGAAACTTGGCAAAAATCAACTGTTCATTGATAGGTTGAGCTAATATAATAAAAATGACAATTCTAACAAAACTAAACTACCTGTTTAGTGCCCATTCAATCAACATTCCAAAAAATTACTTTGAGTTAGAAAAAAGTTGTAAGTAAATTCAGAGGGAGAAATAAAAATTCATGAATTCAATGAAAAAAGTGCAAAAGAAGGTGGCTTAGCCCTACCATATCTAAAATTATATCATAAAGCATCAGTCATAAAAACTATCTGGTATTGGCTAAGAAACAGAATGGTGGACCAGTGGAATAGACTAGGTGCAAGAGCAGTACATGATTATAGTAATCTGCTGTTTGATAAACCCAAAGAGTCCAGCTATTGGGATAAATACTTTCTCTTTGGCAAAAACTGCTGGGAGAAAAGAAAGGTAGTATGGAAGAAACTTAGATTAGACCAACACCTCACACCATATACCAAGATAAGATCAAAATAGATATACAATTTAGACATAAAAAAATATTATAAGCAAACTAGAAGATCAAGTACTAGTTTACCTGTTGATCTCTGGAAAGGGAAGCAGTTTATGACTAAGGAAGAGATTGAGAAGATCATTAAAAACAAACTAGATGATTTTGATTACATTAAATTAAAAAGCTTTTGAACAGACAAAACCATTGTAACCAAGATCAAAAGAAATGTAGTAAACTGGGAAACAATCTTTACAACTAGTATTTCTGATGAAAAACTCATTTCTACAATATACAGAGAACTGAGTCAATTTTTTTTTTAAAAAAGGGCATTCCCCAATTGACAAATGGTCAAAGGATGTACAAAGGCAATTTACAGATGAGGAGATCAATGTTATCTATGGTCGTATGAAAAATTTCTCTAAATCAATACTTATTAGAGAAATGCAAATTAAAGCATCCCTGAGTACTACCTCATACCTCTCAGACTCGCCAATAGACCAGAAAGGACAATGATCATTGCTGAAAGGGTTGTAGGAAATCTGGGACATTAATTCCTTTGTGGAGCTGTGAACTCATCCAAACTTTCTGGAGAGAAATTTGGAACTATGCCCAAAGGTCAACAAAAATGTGCATACCCTTTGATGCAGCAATACCAGTGCTGAAGAGATGTTGAAAAAAGGTAAAAATGTCACTTTTACAAAAAAAATTCATAGCAGCCCTGTTTGTGATGGCAAAGAATTGCAAATCAAGCAAATGTATTTGGGGAATGGCTTAGCAAACAGTGGTATATGTATGTCATGGAACACTATTGTTCTATTAGAAACCAGGAGGGATGGGTATTCAGGGAAGCCTGGAAGGGTTTGCATGAAATGATGCTGAGTGAGATGAACAGAACCAGAAAAACATTTTACATCCTAAGAGCAACATGGGGATGATGATCAACCTTGATGGACTTGCTCATTCCATCAGTGCAACAATCAGGGACAATTTGGGGCTGTCTGCGATGGAGAATACCATCTGCATCCAGAGAAAGAATTGTAGAGTTTGAATAAAATCAAGGGACTATTACCTTTAATTTAGAAAAAAACTGATATCTTATTGTCTGATCTTGCTATCTTTTACTTTATGTTTCTTCCTTTAGGATAAATTTCTCTTCCATCACATTCAGTTTGGATCAATGTGAACAATGTAAAGACTGGCAAATTGCCTTCTGGGGGGTGGGGTGGGGTGGGAACTAAGATTAGGAGATAAATTGTGATAAATAAAATCTTTAAATATATATATATATATATATATATGTAAAATAAAACAAAATAACCCTCTCTTTCCCAAAGACAGAACTATGTAAAGTTGGATTCTCTTCATATACTTCAAACAAGTATACATGATTGTATAAATATATATACATGTATATATATATATCATAAGAAATTGACTGCAGAAGCAGATTTACAAAAATTTGTGAAATAATGCCTCTCCAAAAATTATTTTTCTAGAAACTATATTTATTTTTCATTAAATGATTTATGTAAACATTTAAAATGCACACTTTTCCATTTAAATGAATTATTAAAATATTTTAAATATGTCAATTTCAATTTCTAATTCAGTAAATATTCATATGACCCAGTTGAAAAAATCTCTTCGTTTCTCAATAATTTTTAAGATTGTAAAGAGGTTCTGAGATCAACATGTTTGAGAACTGCCACTCTGATTTAGGCTTCAAATTAACTTTTCAAACTGGAACATGAAGGATAGGGAGAGAAAACAAAGGGAGATCAGGCTAAGGAAGTACCCATCTGGGTTATATAGAGAAAGAGAATCACCTTAGAATTTCTCATATCAAATAAGTAGTGAATACCTGTTCTAGTTATTGAAAGAGTATTAAAAATGATTTCAGTACCATTTAATTTCTGTTTTCTTGGGAAAATCCATGATTGACAGCCTTTAGTTATGGTTCTGTCATTGCTCTCTTGTGTAACAAAATTTACTGTTATGAATCATAGAAACAGTTAAAATGTGAAAAACAAAAACATTTGCACTTTTCTACTTTTTTTAAAAATCATTAAACAATGAAATCAAGTTGAGGAGAGAGAGGGAAATTTGCATGCTTCAGAGGTAAAAGCATTGGTTTCAAAATCAAAAGCAATGTTTGATTATGATACTGTACTTCTTATCTATAAATTAGAGAAAATCATATTTATCTCATCTACATTCCAGGACTGTTGTATGAAAAGTGCTTAGCAACTATCAAATATTATATATCTATTTGTATAAGTGGATATGTATACATTTGCATTACATATATAACAAATAGACAAACATCTTTTATTTCTGGTTTATATAATGACATATGCATATTTGAAAGAAAGGAACAAAAAAGTAAAGGAAAGAAACAAAAAAGATGGAAAAGAAAGAAACAAAAAGGAGGGAAAAGAAAGAAACAAAAAGGAAGGAAAAGAAAGAAAGAGAGGGAAGGAAGGAAGGAAGGAAGGAAGGAAGGAAGGAAGGAAGGAAGGAAGGAAGGAAGCAAGGAAGGAGGACGGAAGGAAGGAGGAAGGAAGGAAGGAAGGAAGGAAGGAAGGAAGGAAGGAAGGAAGGAAGGAAGGAAGGAAGGAAGGAAGGAAGGAAGATAAGGAGGAAATAAAATCTGATTCCATTAAGGATAAAAATTTCCTTCAAAATTTTATTTGGTATTTCTATAATAAAATACCAATAAAGTTCATTAAATTAGTTTTCATATAGATCATAACATCTTTATTACTTCATCAAGTAACTTTCAGTATGAATGGCTTTGTTTAGTAGAAAAAATATATTTCTATTGTCAGTAAATCTTTGAATCAATGGTTAAAAACAAGTATCCATTCTGATGGGGCAAGAGCTTTTTCATATATTGATAGCATACTCTCATCAGCAATAAAAATGATATTGGTCTCTGAGGAAGAAATTCTGGAATCATCACAGACTGAAATGCTTTCCCAGTACTTAGATTTTTAAGGAGCTAAATGCAATACAGTGTTACTAGAAGATGAATTATGCAGAACCATCGACAGACAACATGTCTAATCCCCTTCTTTTAAAATCTCCCAAATTTCCCAATTCCTTCTTTGATTATGTAGCAGTTATGCTTAAAATAAGTAACTTTTTGAATGTTTTAAAACATATACATATGGATTGAATAAAATTAATATCTCTGCTTTACAGAAATCATTCCAGTAGCACATTTGCCAGTGAAATGTATTTAAGATACTGTCAGCTCGCTCACTATAAATTCTATTTTTGGAGGTTTACAACTTGGCCATAAATCCATTCCAGACTCAAATTCTGTACCAGAGAAAATTTGTTTTATACTCTTTGAATAACCATTCTCTCTTTAGCTTGTTTCCTAATTTTTCTTTCCTTTCAAATCTTCACTTTGCCCATTTTAAAAACTCTGACATTAACCAGCATGCCCTGATCCAAACTAGATTTTATTCATAGAGCTGTAAGTCTCCTTCATTTCCTTCTTTTCTTCCTTTTATAACACCATAATAAACAAAATTGTGAACATTTTCTGTATCAAAATAAAAGTTGGAAAGGTTTCTATCAAAGACATTGTGATGCCAACCCTTAGCTGATCTATATAGTTGCCATCTTTGATATTGACAGCCATTTGTAGGACAAAAATATCCCCTATCAAATTATTCCTCTAAATCTTTATATAATCATCAGTGATGATTTATAAATTTGAGACACATGAAGTGCTGTTCTAAAAATAGTACATATTAATTGTTCAAAACAGAATAAAATAAGTTTTTGTGTCTTGGTGGTTCATGTAGTTAAAACATGAATGAAGTCTCAATAGACTAGGTTCCTGGGAGTAAAACATAACTTTTAACCTAAAAACATATTTTGACAATGAAAATTTGTTAACTATTCCTCCTAGCAATGATGTAGTTGGACATATTGGCATTGACTCCAAATTGAAGGAGTTAAACTAGATCTTTTATGTAACTTCCAACCTAAAATCTTTGATCTGAGATCCATAATCTAGAGACAGTTCAGAATAATGGATAAAGTAGCTAGATTCAGGAAGACTCTAATGAAGTCCTGAATATGATACTTACTTCTCTTTATGAAAAATTCTGAGCAAATTATTTACCTTCTCTCATGTATTTATATATAGGGAAGAGAGGGCAAGAAAAGAGAAGGGAAGGAAGGGAAGGGAGAGGAACGAAAGAAACATTTATATAGTGCTTTCTGAATTCTAGGCACTCCACTTTACAAATATTATCTCTAAGTCTGATCCTGTAATTTCTACTCTAAATGGTCCAACCTACTGGTATACTTGTATTTTGTCTTCTTCCTATCTCTGACTTGCACACATATAGAAGACCAAATGTTTCCTGCCAGACTTAAATCTACTTTCTAAAAACAAAGAAAACAAAAATAAGTAAATGCTTTTTTTCTTACTATCAGTAATTTTTGAGGAAAAAATAAAAAAGCCAAAATCCTTCATTATCTAGATTAAACCCTCCCTTTTATCAGCAGCAACTAAATTAACTGAAAACAAAAAATATTGTGACTCCATCTAACAATATATGCAGTGTTCTGTCCAGCTAGTTTCCCCTATCTCTAGGATGAAAAGTGGAATTTATAATTTGAAATTATTCATGGCATGTGATTACATTTCACAAATGAAATAATATATGTGTACATAATAGTTTCTATTTTGGGGGGTTATCATTGTTTTTCCAAATAAGTAATTTTCTTCTTTTTAGTGGTTTTTACATTTACATTGTATTGTAGTGACTATATATAAAATATTATTTTGTGTCTGCTTTTTTTACTAGTATCAATTCCTTCAAATATAATATTCTTTAAATTCTTCAAAGTCATCAATTGTTATCATGTAATAATATTTTTACAATCATATGACACACTTGCCATAATTTTCCCAGTCAGTTTCCAACTAATATAGATTAACAACCAAAAAAATCCCTCTCCCCATTTTCTAGTCATGATATTTTTTAATCTCTGCCATATGAGATCATGCATGTAATTCTATAGGTTTTCATTTATAGATTAAATATTCTAATGTCTGCTTAGTTTGCACATATACCCTGTCACTATCTCCATCCTCTTTTATGTTCTTTTAAGAGGAATTGTTCTATTTAATTTTTCTGAAAGTCCAATTATTTTGTTTGGCTTAAGATTTATAGGATATGTTATTTTTAGTGTCAACTGCTATTCTTTTCTTATCAGAATTACTTTCTTTTTTCTTCTGTTTATTTCTTCTAAACCTGAAATAATTTTTTTCTGATTTTCATTGATATACCTTTGATTTTGAAAGCTTATTGTTGTTGCTATTATTTTTCTTTGTTCTCTGAAAAGCCGTAGTTTGGTTCTATAATTCCTAAGTTTCAATTCAGTGTCTCCAATGAACTTAAATTCTTCTTATCTTTTCTAGGTTTCAATATTTCTGGGAAATGAAATTTTTTCGCAGTGGATAGAGCACTAGCCCTGGGGTCAGGAGGAACTGAGTTCAAATCTGGCCTCAGACACTTAATAATTACCTATCTGTGTGACCTTTGACAAGTCACTTAACTCCATTGCCTTGCAAAAACTAAAAAAAAAATTAATTTTAATACATAATTTCTTTGTATATGGTACTTTTTAATCATACTTTTATTTTTTCAAAAAAAGTTATAATACTTGGATTTTCTATTCACATCCTAGCTTTAAGTCCAAAGTTTTTGCTTTGCTAGTTTCTTGCATTTTTTTAAATCAGTTTGACCTTTGATTTTATATGATTAATTTTCCTTCTACCTTAGTTTTGCATACTCAATGCTTTTTCCTCCTTTTCATAAAATCTACTGTTTTGGAGAATGTACATTTCTTCTATATTCTATTGTATCTTGTTAGACAATGGTTGGTTGTATTTATAATAACTGATTTTTTTCATATCTTATTATTAATATTTTCATTTAATTCTTCTGAATTATTCTGACCCTTCTTGAAGCTGCTCTCTTGTCATTTCAAGGGACTTAAAAACATATGTTACAATACTTTCATCTTTTTTCATGGAATTTAGATTCATTTTTCTTTGTTGCAAGGTATTCTATTTTTCAAATTGCTTTTATTCATATGTATGCTCATTTTAACTTTTGTCAGTCATTATCAGTTACTCTATTGCTATTTCTAAATTATTTCTACTGTAAATGCTTTTTTTACTATAATTTTTTTCCTTTTTGTAATTCTGTTGCAATCTTCCTATATTTTGGAAGATGTCTATGGTTCTCAAAAACTGAATCATCCATATAGACATTGTGACAGACACACCAAAAAGGTTATTAATACTTTGGGTCATTTTTTTATGTTCCTTTAGTGAAATACTTCTGTTTTTCATCAGTCTCTAAATGATTCTGACTTTCTTCTGTCTCTAGACTGACTCAGGACACTGGGTGAGGAAAAAATTAAGATTTCTTCATTACCATAAAGGTAAAGATTAAGAATCTCTAAGGTCAGGGCAGCAAGGTGGCATAGTGAATAGAGCACTAGCCCTGGAGTCAAGAGAACCTGAGTTCAAATACGACCTCAGGCACTTAATTAATTAACTAGGTGTGAGGCCTTGGGTAAGTCACTTAACCCCATTGCCTTGCCAAAAAAAAACTAAAAACAGAATCTCTAAAGTCAAACCTTTTACAATTGAGACAATTTACCACCTTTTTCTCAAGGCATCTATTGACTACCAGTTTTTTGGGGGGGAGCACAAAATTATTATAACCAGTACCACATTTGTGGATCCCTATCTCCTTCACATTCATCTTCCCTGGATTCCATACTTCTTTATAAGCATCTTCTGTATTTCTTCTTGAGTCTTAAAGCTAGTGATTTTCTAAGATCTAAATGTCCCTTGGGCATTATGTTTCTTCCCAGACACTCTCAAGGAAATAATTCAAATGTTTGTGCTTAAAATTACCAAGGGGGATAGCACACACTACCCATGCTTAATTAAGCTATTGACCTTATAGGGATAGGGGGTGTTGGTGAAGTTTTTGGTTACTTTTTAATTCAACAATTACATTTAAGTCAATACTTACTATTTTTTTTATTTATAGTTTTTGTATTTTCCTAATTTAATTTCATTTTACCAATTCATTCTGTATGATAGAGGAGCTATAACATGTCAAGCCATCATCTTCTCAACATCCCTTTATAATTTACTTTTCTACCTTTATAACATTCTGATTCCTTTCATGAAACCTACATCTCAGCCAAATCAGACTACTCCTACTGCCCTACTCCTCTTCCTTTTCCAATAATAAGAACCCAAAGACCATAGGGCCTCACTTTCTCATCATCTGTTCTAAACTCATGCACAAGGTGACTTACTTCATTCCTGCCTACTAATAAACCTGGTTTATGTCTAAGATCCTCCCCAAAACAGGAATATATAAACTATGCAATTTAAATACTAATAAATATAGGACAGTTTATTTCTTTTTTATTGTAATATTTTGTTTTTCCCAATTCCTTGCAAAAACAATATTAATCTTTGTTCTTTTGTATAAAATTTTGAGTTCCAAATTCTTTTCCATACCACTTTCCCTCTTCCATCATTGAGAAGAAAAGTAATTTGTTAAAATTATGGATTTGTAATCATGCAAAACATTTTCATATTAGTCATATTATAAAAGAAAAACACAGAAAAAGGAAATATATATATATATATATATATATATATATATATATATACATAAGCTTCAATCTGCATTCAGATTCCATCAGTTCATTTCATGACAGAGGATAATAGCTTTCATCAGAGGACTTTCAGAATTGTCTTGGATCTTGGTATTTCTGGGAATACTTACATCATTCACAGTACAATATTACTTTTACTGTGTACAATGTTCTCCTGGTTCTGCTCACTTTACTTTGTTTAAGTTCATTTAAGTCTTTCTTAGTTTTTCATTCTAAGGCCTATTCATTTCTTAGATCACAAAAGTTTCCCATCAAAATCATATTGCATAGTTTATTCAGTCATTCCCCAATTGTTGGTTATTCTCTTAATGTTCAATTCTTTAGCATCACAAAAAGAACTACTACAAATATTTTTGTACATATAGATCATTTTCTCTTATTTTTGTTTAATCTCTTTGCATTATAGAGTTATTAATATTTTGCTGGGTTAAATGCATGAAAATTTTATGTCCCCTTGATCAGAGTTCCCAAATGCTCTCCAGAAGGGTTAAATTTACACAAAAGATATATTAAACATAAAAGCTCCCACAAGTACACATTAATGAACACTGAAAACCTGATACAGTAACAAAGCCACTCTTTTACTTTTAAATCGTCATAATAAACATTTTTAATAAACAGCAAACCAGGATTTCCTTGATGCTATGTACAGAAAATTCCATATAGATGTTTGCCATAAACCAGTGTTGGAGATGAGCTCCTACCCTGGTCAGTGATATCTTCTCTAATGCAGAAACCCCCTGTTTCCAGTTAATTCAAGTAAGGTAAATAAGATCTCAGTATCTCTCAAATTCCTAAGGTTATATATCTCCACTAAGGATAACTGTTCAGTGACCTCTACTCACAGAAAGAAACATGAAGTGGTAAAAAAGCATACAGAGGAGACCAGACCAAGACTCAGCTCACCTCAGCAAATACCTGCTCTAATAGCCATGTGGGAATATTTGCCCTGGTTTCAGAGTGGGAAGTAGAACCCCTTAGAAGTAATATTTGTCTTGTTGTATAGAATAAAATAAAGAAAGGAAGCCAGAAATTGATCATTTTCCCATTATTGATTAGAGAAATGCAAATTTAAAAAATGATAAAATGGGAAAATGATCAATGTTGCAGAGGTTATGAAAGGATTTGGATGTTGATGTATTTGCTGGTGGAGTTGTGAACAGATTGAACTATTATGGAGAGCAATATGTAACTATGCCCAAAGAGCAATAAAACTGCCCATTCCCTTTGACCCAGCAATTCGAATTCTAGGACTATATCCAAAGAAATCATAAAAAATGGGGAAATTCCTACATGTTCCAAAATATTCACAGCAATTTTTTATAGTGACAAAGAACTGGAAATTGAGGGTATGCCCATCATTTGGGGAATGACTAAACAAGTTATGGTATATGAAACCTAGGGAATATTAGTTTTATAAGAAACAGTAAATGATCAGACTCTAGAGAAGCATGGAAGGAATTGTAGGATCTGATACTGAAAAAAGAGAGCAGAACCAAGAGAACAATGTACATATTAACAACAACATTGTGAGATGATCAACCTTGATGAAAGCAGCTCCCCTCAGCAGTTCAGAGAACCAGGACAACCCTGTTAGACCAGCTCTGGACAATGCTATCCCCATCCAGAGGAAGAAAAACAAAATAAAACAAGCAAAACAAAATCCTTCAGAATCTGAGGAACACTACAGTCATTTTAAAAATATATATCTCAGGGGCGGCTAGGTGGCATAGTGGATAAAGCACCGGCCCTGCAGTCAGGAATACCTGGGTTCAAATCCGGTCTCAGACACTTAATAATTACCTAGCTGTGTGGCCTTGGGCAAGTCACTTAACCCCGTTTGCCTTGCAAAAAAAATATATATATATACGTATATACGTATATATATATATATACATATATACGTATATATATACATATATATGTATATATATATACATATATATATATATATATATATATATATATATATATATATATATATATATATATATATCTTGGGGAAGCTAGGTGGTGTGGTAGATAGAGCACCAGTCCTGAAGTCAGGAAGACCTGAACTCCAATCCAATCTCAGACACTTAACAATTACCTAGCTGTGTAACCCTGGACAAGTCACTTAACCCCATTCATTGCCTTGTTAAAAACAAATTTAAATATCTCTTATGCATTTCTTTTCCTTAAACCTAATTTCTCATACTGAAAATGGCTAACTTGTAAACGTGCTTAACAAAAATGTGTAAATACAATATTACCCTGACTGTTCTTTGATGAGGGAAGGGGTTGGGAATGGAGGGAGGAAGGAAACTTTGTAACTCAGAAATATACATAGGTATAGGGATGAACGTTAATAATATTTTCATAACATGTATTTGGAAAAGTAAAATATAAATTAAAACAACGTAAAACAAAGCTAAACATTCAAACATTTGATCTCCCAACACTTAAGGAAATGTAATGCCTCTGATCTCTTCGGTCTATAGGAATGTTGAAGTTTGTTTCATAGTCTAGTTCAATTACAACAAATTAAACTATGAATTGAAGCTTCACCCAGGTCCAATCCCAACATCTTCCTCACTTTTCTAACAATATCCTGCCTTTTCCCTTAAGTGTTGAGAGATCAAATGTTTGAATGTTTTACTTTGTTTTACTTTTTTATTGATATTTTACTTTTCCAAATACATGTTATGATTTTTTTTAACATTCATCCCTATGCCTATGTATATTGTATTTACACATTTCCTTTAGTATTAGAATTGTTACATCATCTGTCCTTGAATTCTGTTTTCCAAGTCCCTTATGATTGAAAATTCTAGTTCTTGGACTTCATTAATCTTGATTAAAATCTCTTTTTGAATAAGATCTTCACCTATGGTTGCTGCAGAAGACAGAGAAAGAGAGAGAATATCAGAGTCAAAGTCAGAGTCAGAAAGTCAAAGACAAACAAACAGAAACAGACAGAGAAACATATTGTGCCTCAGTCTGGTAGAATTAAAGATGCAACCAATGTAGACTGGTCAGTCAATGGGAAAAAATCCTATCAGTATGACATGTCAATGTAGGATATCTCCCAAAACAGTACTTCTCCAATCTTCCATTTAAGTACCTATATTTTAGGTGATTTGAGCACCAAATCCTTTTATAATACAAAATGCAGCAATTTTTTAAGGTAGACCAACATGAGGGAAACAAGAAGCTAGGAGGTACAGTTCTGCACAATAAGCCATACTCACTACATATATCTTTATAGTTACTGGGGTTGTTAATGTTATAAATATATTTCCATGAAAAACATTTCCATCATAGCCATGTTGTGAAAAAATAATTCTCAAGAAAAATAAAGGACAAAAAGGTTACTTAAATCTGTATTCTGAAAACCATCAGCTCTTTCTCTGAGGATGGATAGTATTTTTCATAATAAGACCTTCAGAGTTTCTTGGGTCATTGCATTGCAGAGAAAAGCTAAGTCATTCACAGCTCATCATTCTACAATATTGCTGTTACATTGTACAGAGTATATTGCATCAACTCATGAAAGACTGTTTTTTTGGCAAGGCAATGGGGTTGAGTGACTTGCCCAAGGTCATACAGCTAGGTAATTATTAAGTGTCTGAGGTCGTATTTGAACTCAGGTCCTCTCCTTGTGCATATAATTCCTTGTGCATATAATTCCTTTTTTCTTATTCTTTTTCACCTCTTTTGTATATGTCTGACCTAGGAATAACATTGCTAAATCAAGGTGTATTCATGATTTTCTAGCTCTTTGGGTAAAGCTCCAACTTGCTCTAAAGAACAGCTGAATTAGTTCACAAATCCACCAATATTGTATTAATAGTTCATTTTCCCTACATCTCTTCCAATTTTTGTCATTTTCCTTTTCTCTTCTATTAGCTAATTTAATGGGTAATGGCACTATCTAATAATTATTTTAATTTATATTTCTCCAATCAACAGTGAGATTTTTTAATGTAGTTATTGATAATATTGAAAACCTCATCTGAAAATTGTTCATATTTTCTGATTATAAATTGGGAAATAGCTCTTGCTTTTATAAATTTAATTCAGTTCTCTATGATTGAGAAAGGAGACCTCTATCAAAGATATCAATGTTTTCACTGATACTATTGCATACTGTATTTCCCTCATCTCATTTTCCCTGTTTTCTCTGTCTTCACCTTGTGCCTCCTCAAAAGTGCTTTGCTTCTAACTACCCTCCTCCTAGAATCTGCCATCCCTTTTGTCACCCTCCACCCCATTATATCCTTGCCTTCACCTTTCTTGTAGGGTAAGATATATTTCTATACCATTTGGGTGTGTGTGGTATTCCATTTTTGATCCATATCTGATGAGAGTAAAGTTTATTCACTCCCCCTCAAATCCACCTTCTTCCCCTTCACTGTAAAATCCTTTTCTTGTTTCTTTCATTTGAGATAATTTAATTATCCAAATAAAGAGAGAGTCTGTATGAGTTACCAATTTCATCTTCCCATTTAGGAATATAAGCAGTTCAAAATAATTAAACCCCTTATATATCCCATTAAATCCCTTATAAATCCCTGTATACCTTTTTATGCTTTTCTGAGTCTAGTGTTTGAAGGTCATTTTTTTTAACTCTAGTCTTTTCATCAAGAAATTTGAAAATCCTATTCCATTGAACATTCATCTTTTCCCCTGAAACAATGCCCTCAGTTTTGTAGGGTAGATAATTCTTGGTTGCAATTCAAGCTCTTTTGCCTTCCAGAATATCATATTCTAAACCCTAAGATTCTTAAATGTAAAGCTGCTAAATGTTGTGTTAGCCTTACTATGACTCCATGACACATGAACTGCCTTCTCTGTTTCTTACAATATTTTCTGGAATCTATGAAATTTGGTTATAATATTCCTAGGAGTTTTCATTATGGGATCTCTTTTGGGTATGAATTGGTAGATTCTTTCAATTTATATTTTAACTTCTGGTTCTAGATTATCAGAGCAGTTTTTTTTTTATTTTTGAAAGATGTCTACATTCTTTTTCTTGATCATGGCATTCATGCAGTTTGATAACTTTTAAATTATCTATCCTGAATGTATTTTTCAATTCAGTTCATTGGAAAATGAGATATTTCACATTGTTTCTATTTTTTCATTCTCTTGGTTTTGTTTTATTATTTATTGACTATTTATACTCATTAACTACCATTTGCTCGATTCTAATTTTGAAGGAATAATTTTCTTCAGTGAGCCTTTTCCTCTTGATTAGTTCAACTTTTTAAAGCTTTTTTTCTTCAGTGACATTTCTTTTTCCATTTATCCAATTTAACTTTTTGAGGCATTCTCCTCATTGACTTTTTGTACTTCTTTTACCACTTGATCTAGACTGTTTTTGAAGGGATTATTTCTCCAATATTTTTTTTGTCCCCTTTACCAAACTGTTGACTCAATTTTCATTATTTTCTTGCATCACTCTCATTTCTGTTCCCATTTTTTTTCTCTATCTCTATTATTTGATTTTTACCATCTTTTTTTAAACTTCTTCAGGGACCTAAGATTGATGAATATTTTTCTTGGAGTTTTTGGAATAAGAATTTTGACTTTACTGTTTTCTGAATTAGTGGTCTGATTTTCCTTGTCACCATGGTAACTTTATGTAATAAGATTTTTTTATCCTATTGTTTGCTCATTTTCCCAGCTTATGATCTGATTTTAATTCTTTGTTAGAATAAGGCTCTGTTTCTAGAATAGAGGTGCAAAATGGTTTGTGCAGCTGTTTTTGGAGATGCTTCTGTGTACCTGCAAGTTTTCAGTTCTTCTAAGGTACAATCTAAGGAGAATTTAATACTCTCCTGGACTGTACTCTTGTCTGTGAGTGACCACAAGTACTCTTTCTGACCTGGAACCATGAGGAGGGTCCCTGACCCCTTAGGGCCACAAGCTGTGGTGTACTACTCCTCCTCCTCCTCCTCACCCTGGAACTGCCACCCAGGACTGCAATCAAGACAACCCTCATCATCTACAGACTGAAAGGTCTGTAAGCAGCTCTTTTTTACTACTGATTAAATGGCTTCCAAGGTTACTTGGATTAATATGGAATGGCCTACACTGGACTATGCTTCATTCTCACCCAGAGTTGTTTGACAGACCATTCATTTCTATATTCTAAGGTCTTTGGTGTCTCTGGTCTAAGTGGTCTGGAAAACATGACTGCTGCAACTGATTGAATTTCCAGAGGTCTGGTCCTGATTTGCTGGTAATATGACTATACTGGAATGTCCTAAACTGGGCTGAATTCCTCTATCACCCTAGTGCATCTTTCTTGCTGACCTTCTAAACTGTCTTGGGCTAGAGAATTATTTCACTCCAACTTTTGTTTGTTATTGACACCCTAAAATTTGTTTTGAGTCCTTATTTAAAGGCATTTGGAGAGGTTTGGAGGAGAGCTCTGTCAGTTACCTGCCTTTACTCTGCCATCTTGACTTTGCCCTGCTTATTGTTTTTTTAAATATCTGCAATGAAAGCCCTTCGTCAAGTTAATCTATTGAGATTTTTCCATTTCTTTCTCAGAAGGTCTAATGATAACATGAAAAAACATGACATCATTGAAAAGAGAATACAAGACTTGAATTTAAAAGTGAACCCACATTCCACTAATTTACTTATCCACAGAATTGTTGCAAGAAAATTGTTTTGTAGAACCTTAAAATACTAAACAAGCAAATGTCTTTCCTAATCAAGGCTTTCAGATAGAACAATAATTCATAAATTATCTCTCTTGGATATACTTTCCAGATTGATTGCTTTTCTAGGAGATACTTAACATTTTCTTCCATTTTTTTCACCTTTTAGCTTTGTTTAATGGGATCTTAGTGTCTCATAGGGTCATTAGTTTCATTTATTCAATTCTAATTTTTAGGGTTTTATTTTCTTCAGTTAACTTTTATTTTTTCTTATCCACTTAGTTAGTTTTACTATTAAATGATTTATATTCCTTCTCCAGTTGTCAGATTTTACTGCTAGATGAATTACATTCTTTTTTCCAGTTGGTCATTTTTCATTTTGAAGGAGTAGTATTTTTTCCATTTGGGAAATTTTCCTTTTAAAAGAGTATATTTCTTCAGTCAGTTTTTCATATTTTTGCTGCATGGCTCTTATTTCATTTTCTTTCCTGTCTTTTTTTTTTTTGCTTTTAAAATTCTTTTTCAAAGAGGTCAGGTTGGATTTGAGGTCAATTCATAAAATCCTTTGAGGCTTCACATGTAGGCATTTCATCATTTCTTTGTTCTGAGATGACATTTTTATCATCCCTATCAGAATAGTATTTATCTATAGTTAACACTTTTTTGTTTTTTGTTTTTATTCATTTTGATAGCATAGCTCCTTGGCATATAGGGAGTATGTCCCAAGCTCTTTGTGCTGGGACTGGGATATGATTTATTGCTTGCCAAGGCATTGGCTATGCAGAGGTTTGTTCCGTGCATTGGCGTAGTACAGTCCAGTCCCATCTGTGGCACCAGCATTTCCAAGGTTTAAACTTTGTCTTCTGTACTGGGGTTAGGACCCTTACTGCTGTCCAGCTGGACCGCTGGTCTGCTGAACTTGACCTGAGTTGTGCTATGACTAAGAGGCTATCACTGACTTTCCAGCTTTCCCACCTATGCTGAGCTATCCTTTTCTTTTACCAAGGAAAGATAGACATTTACCGAAGTTCCTTCATTATGTCTTATGTTGAGAACTTGTTTCACTCTTTTTCATTCTGTTTTTTGGCGTCTGCAAGTTTAAGATTTGTGGGGTTTTTTAAAGTTTATTTTTCATTCATTTTGCACATGCTTATTTTCAAGTTACAAACTTTCCTTTCACCCTCCCTTCCCATTCCCCTCCTCTAAGTGGCAAACAGTCAGATTAACATTGTACATACATATTTTGATAAACATGTTTACAGATTGGTTATTTTGTTTTGAGAATTTAGGATTAAGGGGAAGAGATACATAAGAGATAATTTTTATAAAGTGTTCATCAAATTCTGAAGGGTTGGTTTAGGTTTTTTTTTTTTGTTTTGTGTATGTGTGTTTTGTTTGTTTTGCTTTTCTTCCTCTGGATGGGGATAATATTGTTCATAGTTATCTATACACTTATCCTAGCTCTCTGAACTGCCTTGAGGAGCTTCAAGGTTGTTCATCTCATGATGTTTTTGTTGATGTGACTTTAAGATTTGAGTAAAGGCTTCATTTAAAGTTGTTTTGGGTAAAGTTCTGGGAACCTCCTAACTTATCTCTGTCATTTGACCCTGCCCCAGAAATCTTTGATAATTTCTGCTTAAACATAATGAAATACAATAGTTTCTGAAGAATTAAATTTTGCTCAGTGAAACCATAAATTGTGGTTAAGAGTAGACTACAACATTTTACAAGCAAAACATGCAAGTAAGTAGCAATATCAATGATGTCCTTGGAGACGTATAGCTGAAGAAGAGTTGTGGACTAGGATGATGGGGTCAAAAACTACCAGAGTTACCAGCTACTCCTTCCTCATTAGGGTCTAATTTTCCCTATAAAGTAGTAAAGTTGTTCCCTGGTCTTGAAAGTCCTCTGCCTCTTTTCACCCATATCTCCATCACTTAAGAATATATAAAAATCCTATCTACATGGAGTTAAAGAACCTTTATAATTCCAGTCATCATCTAGTTCTGTTGATCAGATGTATTTCCATATGGAGATGGGGAGTAGGGGACATGTCAAAGGAAGAAATGAGAAGCAGTAGTTAATTGCTACTGTATACTTGTCATATATCCTATGTTAGGATGAATTAAACATCTCTTTGTTTTTCCCCTTTTCATATTTATTTCTTATTTTTTAATTTTTATTTTCATTTCTAAATTATATCTTTTCTTCTACCCCTCCCCCACTTTTGAGAAGGTGAATATATATATATATATATATATATATATATATAAATATATGTTTATATAAAGTTGTGTGTTTTTGTGTATATCTCTATAATACAATGCAAAACATATTTCAACCTTAGCTACATTGGGGGGGGGGGGAAGAGGAGCAAGAATAAAGAGGAAAAATGTATGTTTCCATATATACTTTGAATCCATCAATTCTTTATATAAAGGTAGACAGGTGTTTTTTTCCTCATGAGTCCTTGAGAACTAACAGTCAGAGATCAGAGTTTCTAAGTTTTTTACAATTAATTATCATTACAGTAATATTGTTTTGTTTATTTTTTTGGTTAGTTGTTCATTTCTGTCTTGTGATCTCATGGATCATCCTGTCTTTGAAGTTTTGATATTTCCTTCTCCAGTGGATTAAGGAAAACTGGTTAAGTAACTTGCCCAGGATCAAACAGCTAGCATATGTCTGAGGTCAGATTTGAACTCAGTGCTCTATCCAAACTTCCTTATTTCTTATGATCGGGGGTGGGTAATAAATCTAATAGTTCTAGTTCCAAATTGTTCTCAAGAAAGTAAATCTCCTTTGGTTAGCTTCTCAAAAACTTATATGCTCCTTATTTTATTTAACCTAAACTAACAGGGTCAGGACTATCCCAACAGCTGGTGATAAACAGAGGGATAGCTCATATACTGCATCCGTATACACCAATGTCAGGGAGCTGAGTGGAAAGGTTCCAACAAGCTGACTGTATGTATGGTAAAGGAACTGGTATGGATGGGTTATAGTCTGAATTCTTGTAGAGATTACCCACATTGAAGAGATCATATATGCACTGAAGTGTTAAAAATATCTTTTTAGGTAACAAAGCTCCCCTAATATTCAGAGAAAGAAAAACAATTTTCTCTCAATAGAATTCTTTGTACTCAGTTGAAGTGACCCCAAAACAATAAACAATCTTACGAGTGTTCATAGAAGCAGTCACACTCATACTATTAGTTCTTCCTGATACCTTTAGGTACAAAGAACTTCTTATTATGTATTTTCTCTTTCCAGAGAAAATAGTAAATCCCACTTTTATTTCATTATTTAAATTAGCATTCTATTTTTGTATGAGCTCAGAATGACACCCAAGAGTTTGTTGCATATAGGAAAGAAATAAATTTGAAATTAATGACATTCTTTGTCTGGCATGAATCTTAATAAAGGGGCTGAAAGTAGACTTGTTTATAAAAAGATGGACATTTTAAAGAAGGGAAAAATAGGTATCTGTGAAAGAAATGGGGATCTATTTACAATTCTTAGTTTCAACAGTGAAGAGGATTTCTTCTCATTTGTATACATTCAGTGGATGAGTTCTGCTGGTAATAAACTAGTAGAAACATATACCAAATGCACTGGAAAACAAATTAGATGCAAAAGTCTGAGTTTTAAGAATAGTTATATCTATCATAATTGTCAAAATGATCTTGTTTTTGAGGTTTGTTTTTTTAGATAAATGAGGCTTTATGCCATAGAAGGGGCAATTAGATAAAATTGGGTAAACCATGGCAAGACCTAACTATAACTCTACAAAATTACAAATGTGCAAATTAAAATGAAAACTTTGACATTTTGTCTCATAACCTTCAGAGTGGCAAATATGACAAAAAAGGTGGATGATAAATATATGAAGGAACAAGGGGGAAATGGTTCTGTGCATCATTAGTAGATCTGTGAATGGGTACAAGAATAGTTCTTAAATGATGCATGCTCTTTGACCCAACTATAACCATGCACAACCTATACACAAAAGTTATCAAAGAAAGTGGAAAGATCTTTTATGTGTAAAAAATATTTATGGCAGCTCTTTTGGTGATAGCAACAAAGTATAATTTAAGATGGTGACTATAAACTGAGAAATGGTTGAATAAGTTGTGATATAAGCATGTGATGGTGGGGTGGCTAGGTGATGCAGTGGATAGAGCACTGGCCTTGGAGTCAGGAGGACCTGAGTTCAAATCCAGTCTCAGACACTTAATAATTACCTAATTATATGGCCTTTTGCAAGCTACTTAGCCCCATTGACTTGAAAAATCTAAAAAAAAATGTGATGGTGTGATTATGTTGTAAGGATAAAGGAAATTGATGATTGTAATTTTAGGAATGAAGATTCTAAGAATTATATTATATTATTGTTTCAGATATAAATTAAGATATATTACTAAACACATAAAATATCAATTTCTTCCTTTTCCCCTGTAATTTTCCATTCATAAAATTCATTTCATAATGAATTACCTGATCACTATAAACTTCCTGTACACTCCTCTGAGATTGACTCACCTGGAATGAGAAAACACAGGATACTTTATTGGAAAACTTTCATCTGAGTTATCTTAAAGCCTTTAAAATACCTTCAAAATAGTAATAATCTTAGTTGACCTACTTAGCTATGTTGTTGTGTTTTTTTGTTATCAGATGAGAAAAAAAATGGAAAAAACATTTAAATTATAACATACTAATATATATATATATTATATATACTAATGTATATAACAACTTCTGTTTTGTCAGGATCCCTACTGAGGTTTGACTGTAATGTTTCATCATTTCATATATAAGTGATCTTGGGTATACCAATGGGACCAAAGCCTGGTAGATCCTATTAAGCCAGGGAGCATTTAAGTGCTGGGTTTACATATGTGTGTACATATATATCTATATGAATAAATAATTTGAAAAGTATATGTTTATTATTTGAAAACTAACTATATTCATCACCAGAAATTTGGCCAGCAGATGATGATGTTTTTGGTATTTTTTTTATCTTTTTTCATCTGTAGCATAAATGATAAATCATTTTTTTCCTTCTTTTTACTTTCTCTTTAAATAAGTACAGTCACTTAGTTTCCCAGGAAACTTTGAGTTGATCAATTACAAAATAGTTATATACTTTTATGTTTCCTATACCAATTAAATCATAGGTCTGGACAAGAAGGCTGATTTGGGACATTGAGATTATAAAAAGAAAGCAAGATATATTTCCTGAATGTGGCTAACTTCAATCAATAGCATTATAAAACAATTTTATAAATAATGCAAATATATTATCAGAACTGCGTATGAAAAGACCATATATAATGATAATAGATAATTTAAAAGAAAGAAATCACTTGTAGATAGTGTAAAATTTTAAT